>NC_132927.1:18687650-18987650 GCF_047675955.1 Chlorocebus sabaeus | reverse complement strand
CACCCCCATGAGCTAAACACCTCCCACCAGGCCCCATCTCCAACACTGGGGATTATAATCCAACACGAGATTTGGGTGGGGGCACAGATCCAAACCATATCAATAGGTGTGTCTGTTTCTTACTATATTTCTCTCTGGGTCAGTGGTGATCTTAGTCACCACTAAGTCACATTGCTTTTGAATACATTATCATAAATCTTTCAAAAAAAAAAAAAAGAAAGAAAACACTTTGAGGGCTCCATTTGAGAAAATAAACAATAAAGGTAATGTCGTCTCTGGAAATTGATATTCCAAAAGTTCACACATCTAGAAATGGAGTTTGGATTTAAAAGCATCATTTTCTCACACTAAAGCTTGTTTTTAAAACTATTTAGTTACATTGTTTGTTCTATTAGGGGAATGGCAAACAATATCTGGTGTCTGTATAAATAGTGTCTGTATTTCTACAATAAGAAACTGGGCTAGGGCAAACAGATATATAAAGCTTTAAAACAATTTAAGCCCTTTTCATTTACTAGCTGATAACTTCAGTATAACGATGTACTTTAAAATGAAAATGTTTCTGGGAAAGAAGACATTCTCACTATTATTACACATGAAATACTGATAGTAAAATAAACCTTCATATATACATGAAAGAGAGAGAGGCCAAGAAAGGTGATTTGAGTCAGTCAACCAAAACAGAAATGCTTAAAGAAGAACAAAAGAAAAAAACAACAACAAAGCGTGTAAGCTATGAATTTCAAAGCACCCAAACTCCAACTTTGATTCTATTACTTACAGGTTTTGTAATTGAGGCAGGTGAGATACACTCTATTAATATTCAATGTTTCTCAGTAGTAAATATGAATTGGCAAAAAAAAGTGACCTCAAAATGTATTCAATGGATTAAACATGTTTATGTAATCACAGTTCCTCATATGAAGTACTAGAGCATTAAAAGTTAGTTTTTTCCCCTCATACAATTATCCATTTATTCCAATTTCTTCGTATAGCATTATTGCTAGCTTACTAATCATGCCCCTTTGGAAGCTGCATCTAATGTGTGATAATTACCAAAAGTTATATAAGCTGCAAGTTCAAAATATGAAAGTTGTCAGGTAATGGAGGTAAAAGACAGAGGTATGTCTTAACATTGTAATGTTGATGTTCCCAAACAATTTACTTGGCATTAGTGAAATACCGTGCTTATAAATGGAGTTTATATATACATTGTCTTCCTTTTTGTTGACAGCCAAATGCATTTTGATTTGTAAAATGCCTTAACTAATTAATTTCATCAGTATGGTTATCATTTATTTAGCAATGAAAACAAATAATATATCTCCATTACTTCTTTGTGTCAAATGCATTATCAACATTTCACAGGAATAAAGCTAAAGAGTACAATGGTTTATGAATGATGGAAGATGGCACATATATTTCCCACAAAGTAAGGTTTGATAATTTTCTTAAGATGCTTTTTTTGGTTTCAAATGTAACTCACACAAAATAATTGAGGACAATAAAAATAATTGAACTTATTAGGAAGTTGACATGACTATGAAATCACTGAAAGCAGAAAATGACTATCAAATTAAATTCAGATCTAAGATTACTTAATTCCACAGAAAGCAAGGTTACAGAAAGTATAAAGAAAATATCTATATTTAACAAATAAAAAAAGTTTAGAGCTTAAAACTTATAACAGTTTACATTCTTTTGTAACTTTATTCATATTCCTTCTAATTTTATTAGAATTTTGAAAACTTATATGAAATAGTGAGTCTAGAAGTCCAAGGTAATAACGTTCTAAAACAATTTATGAAAGAAAAATGACCACAAGCAAGGCAAGCATTCTTATAAAATAAATATAATCCTCACTAAAATTAATGAAGATGTGATCAAAATTAGAAATAAGATCTTTACCAAATACCAGAACAAAAACTATTTTACCAAAAAGAAGATGAAATAATCAAAGCACTTAAAACTGACAGCTAGAACATCAAATAAAATGAGTTGCTAGTTTAAGTAGAGTAGCCTTTGTTATACAATATAGTTTGATGATTTGAAGTTGTCAAAAAAATAGTACTTGAAAATATTCCCTGTGCTCACTGAGAAAGGTGAATCATCAGATTGTATAGGAACATCAAAAAGTAGATGAGAAGGAACATGGGAATGTCACTGGCATGCTCATAAATGGAAAGAGCAGAAAGCTTTTGAAGGCTTAAGGACATAAGAATAAAATGAGATCTAACAGGGTAGGTCAAAGCACTGTACTGAAAGATGTTCCCAGCCAGAAAAATCATTTCCAGGTGATTTTTATTTTTATCAAATCAAGTCAATACATGAAACGAGATAACATCCATTACTTCTTTTTTAAAAAATAGTTCTCACTAGTTTAAAGGTATAGTTCATGAATGTTCACACGTGGTTGAAAGCTATTTGTTATCTGGGCATGCAAAACAAGAAATACATTAGATGTACTGCTTGTGGAAACAAATAGAATAAATATACCATTCTAAATATTGTTATTAAAATGTATTAACATTATAACATGTGCATCTTTGAGTGTGGATTGTAAAGTATTCAAAACTTAGTGTTAACATTTTAGCAGTTTAATGCTTTGAGCTGTTCTCAGTGCACTTTAAAACATATAAATATAAATATGGATGTATAAAATCTTTACTAGTGCATTGCAGTAAGATTTTGTTTCACTTTGAATTAGCAAATATTATTGAAACTCTTAGTTATAAAATTAGTTTTGATTATACGTTGGTATTTTTGCTAAGATTGAACAAATATTGACCCTGTAATTGCTGTCATAACACTTAGTCCTGGGAATACATCACTGAAAAATAAAAAGATACGTGATATCTTGCCATTATTAAGTTTACCATCTAACAAAGAAAAAAATATTCAGAGCTAATGATGGCCCATATTTATTAATACACATACCTATTTTCCTGAGTTAGAGAGTCTATCTCAGTGAAGCATCCACCCTTTTCCATGAAATATTTGATTTAGTATTGGCTGTGTTCAATTTTAAACCTCAAGATCATTTTAAAATATATGACATATATTTCATCATAGCACATACAATTCTATAACACTCTGATTGTTTACATATTTTTTCTTTATAGTTGACCTCGCATAATTTAGAATAGCCTCCATGTTTTATTTATCTTTATCTTTCTAGCATAAAGTTTTAGTTATACTGGATGAATAAATTCTAGAGCGCTGCTATACAACCATGGTTCCAATAGTTAACAATACAGTATTGTACACTTCAAATTTTGTTAGAGGATTGATCTCATGTTAAGGGCTTTTACCACAAAACAAAACACGTAAGTACACACAAAGACAAAAAAGACACAAGGAAACTGGAAGGTGTTGGATATTTGTATTATCTTCATTGTGGTCATAGTATTGGGATGTTTATATACATTCAAATTTATCACATTGTAGAGATCAGATATGTGCAGTTATTTGTATAACAATTACAGTTCAATAAAGCTGTTAAATAGTTACAAAAGGGTATTTGTTAATTAGATCTGAGTAAAGCTTGGATAGAATATTACTAAAATTCTTTTGTAAAATCGTAAAACGTAAGTTTATGTATTCCACAGTTTAAAACAGAATAGTTCATCCTAAGAGACATAATGTAGTCAAAGTTTGGAATAACAGATTTTTAGATGTGAGGAGCCAGGTGTTAGAAACACTCAGTGCCTGGTTCAAGGTAATAAGCTGACTTTAGAAACGAGACACCCAACTCCAAGCTAGGTTATCTTCACATTACATCTATTAATAAAAAAAAAATTCAAATATGTAAGTAAAGCAAAGAGATTGTATATAGTTTTTTTTTTCAGTTTTGTGCTGGATGTTATGTAGCAGTCCAAATGAAGATTATCTGATTTTCTACACGTGTATACCTTTGTTTGATTTTTTTTTCTATTCATTGACACTAGTAGCAAAGCAACTGATTCAAGTCTAATAGTAATGTAAATAATTCTTGTCTAATAGAAAAGATAAAAGTTACGGTTTATAACTCTGTAGGAGATTCACTGTAAATTACTATAATTAAAAGATGTATTTCTGTGAGCTATTTTGATGTATTTATACTTATTCCAGTTCCTCAAATGATATTTGAATCAGGGTTACCACCTTACTATTCCGCTCATTAAGAAGAGAACATATCTTGGAAATAATGTTTATTTTTTTCTTTTATCAGACTCACACTTCTAACTTTTTGCAATTTATACTTTGAAATCACATTTGGAGCTGACTTTGTCCAGGAACTCACCCCTTCCTTCTTTGAGAATTGCTTTATCCCCATTCGAATCGTGTCACTGGGTAGGGCTGCCTTCACAGTCTATTGCTTTCCTGGCCATATATGTAGGCACATGTTTCAGGAATTCCAGTTACACTCTTACATTTTATTGGTCTAATCTTGCACATGTTAAATTCAAACAGATCTTTCTTTTTCTTCAAATTTTCCCCTAAGAGTTCAAAAAAAACCCAAACAGGCCAAGTTGAGTCACAGCTATAGCTAGCTAAGAATCAAGAATTCCCACCACATTTTCCTCACCACACTAAGAAGTAGAAAAGAGAACGAAAGGGAGAGAGAACAGATTTTGATGATTTCTTTAAGTTTCTGGATCAATTTTTGCCCAAAACCATATTATTTCTAGTCTTCTAAAATCAGGAGGAAAAAAGATACACATTTGCTCAAGGGAATTTGATTTGTTTCTCTATTTCTTACAGTCAAAGAATTGTAACAAGACCGTAAAGCAAATACTGAAACATATATTTAGAAAACAAATATAGTACATATGAACATAGTTGGCATAAAGTTATAAAGGCCTAAAAATCATAAATAATTTAATTTACTAGAATTGTCATAATTCTTTGAAGAAATATTCAAAATGAACATTTGATTACAGATACTTTACCGGAATCTCTTCTGTCCAACAATACCAAGACAGGTCGTGAGATTGCATTCATATTAACAACTTAGAGAGAATACTAGAAAATGTTATTGAAAATTTAGAAACCTAATGACAACAAAAATTAGAACAGGTAAAATAATATTTGATAACTCAGGAATTTCTATGATTGCTAAATATTTTAATCTTAACATTGGAAGTAAAATATACCATTTTGAATGAAAATATACCCAATATATTCATGAAGCATTTCATTTTTAACAGTCCAAGATTTTGCATATAGTAAAATTTTGAAGCTTTTGAAGTTATAACAGCACAGAGTTATTTAGGAAATATTAATAAATAGAGCATATCATGAAAATAAAAAATGTGTTCAAAATTTTTATGAAAATTATTATGAAGACATATTTTGCTCTTTTTTTTTTTTTTTTTTTTTTTTTTTTTTTGAGACGGAGTCTCACTCTGTTGCCCAGGCTGAGGGCAGTGGCGCGGTCTCGGCTCACTGCAAGCTCCAGCTCCCGGGTTCACGCCATTCTCCTGCCTCAGCCTCCCGAGTAGCTGGGACTACAGGCGCCGCCACCACGCCCAGCTAATTTTTTGTATTCAGCAGAGACAGGATTTCACTCTATTAGCCAGGATGGTCTTCATCTCCTGACCTCGTGATCTACCCGCCTCGGCCTCCCAAGGTGCTGGGATTACCGTCGTGAGCCACCACGCCTGGCCCATATTTTGCTCTTTTAAGAGACCATTTTGCTTCTGTTACAAAACATTGGATAAATAATTATACTGCTATAAAATTACATATAGTACATTTTATTTTATATGAAAAATGAATGGAAAATTTTATCTGAGTGAAATATTTTAAAATGTGGTTATTATATTTTCTTTAAAGTATGTTGGAGGTACTAGAGCTTTCATAACTGACTGTAGTGTCTTTTTACATGGGGTACAGTTGAAGTTTTTGTTTTTGTTTTTTTGCTCTTGTTACACAAAGTATATATGCTAGAATTGTCTTCTTTACCCTTAATTGGTGCCTAACTTTTATCATATACTCATGTAGTCTTTCTTACTTAAGAGTAAAGCAAGAAGCGGATATTGAGTGAATGGTTTCAATCACTAAAATCTTTATGACTGTTGTTCTTTTGTCATTATCCTCATTATCATGAAACATTTACATATGGCTTATAGAACATACTCCTCTAAAATTTTGACATATAACTTTTATTTTATTATGCTTTTGATTTTTAATTTATTTATTTTATTTTATTTCATATGTGGAGAAAGAGTCTCACTATGTTGCGCAGTTGGTCTTGAACTCCCGGCCTCAAGCGATTCTCCTGCTTCAGGTATTTATCTTTAAAGCATTTAAACTGTATTATGGTGATTAATTTGCATGAAAGACTTTCCCCACATTCTGATTTCTGGAGAGCAGAGGCAAAATATTACTCATCATTTTTTTCCCATGGGACCATACACCATGTTATAAAAATATTAAATCTATCAACTTTAATTAATTAGTTAAATAATATAACACTTCCTCAACCTACTCTTCTCTAAGGAAATGAGTTCCAAATAAAGCCAAATTCTAATTGATTACTGTCAATACTCCCTATGTTACACTTAACTCTTTTCCAAGGTATACCATTCTATGGGCTGTTTATACGGTATTGCATAAGTTAAATTAAAATGATAATTCCACTACCTCTCAAGAATTTATATGTTTTTAACCCATGGCTACTCTGCTATATTTCGTAGAGGTTTTTCCGTTTGCGTAGGAAAAACATCTACAAAATACATGCAAGATGAAGAGAGGGTAGGTAAATTCACCATTACACTTGGTAGAATCTCTTTCTGAAAGCTTGGGCTGTCAGCATTAAATTTTTTGGCTAGGTGCTGTGGCTCACACCTGTAATCCCAGCACTTTGGGAGGCCTAGGCAGGTGTATCACCTGAAGTCAGGAGTTCGAGACCACCCTGGGCAATATGGTGAAACCCCGTCTCTACTAAAAATACAAAATTAGCCGAGCATGGTGGTGGTTGCTTGTAATCTCAGCTACTCGGGAGGCTGAAGCAGGAGAATTGTTTGAATCAGGAAGGTGGAGGGTGCAATGAGCTGAGATCGCGCCACTGCACTCCAGTTTGGGCAACAAGAGGGAAACTCTGTCTCAAAAAATATAAAATAAAAATTTTGTTTAGCGGGAAGTTAGGCTTTCCCATATTTCTGACAATGTTCAGCACTCTTTTATTGTTAACAAAAACTATAAACCCTAACAATTTTACTTAATTCTAATAGTATTATCTACCCATTTGTTTCATTTCTCAGAAGTTAATTTTTGCTTCCTTAATGGACATTATCGAGTATTATAAATTTTTAGAAATTTATTATGGAATGGAATAAATAATCAAATAGTAAAATAATAGGGCTAGTCATTATAAAGATGTATATGTCCATGATAGTGTTTGATTCCTTCTTATTATATGTACCTGTGGCACATATTTTCACAGATGCACAGCTGTTGTGTGTGTGCACACATGTGTGTGTAAAGATATGCCATAAGTACATAAAATGCATATATATTTTCTAATTCATACATTTTTTTGCATGTGCATAACATATTGCAACCAATACTACACATGAGCTCCTACTTAGATATTTAGTTGATTTTCCTTGTTGCTGCCTTCAATGGGTCAATGATTAGAATGTTTTGTAAAATAACCCATATAGGCTATTTGTCTCTGCAATTATGAAAGTTTCTTGTAAAAATGTACATATTTTTTCCTAAAATTACAAAATCAGATATTAGCATATCCACATCAAATTGGTCGAATTTTTATATTTCTGCAAAAATAATGAGTGGGAGTCACCATATATTTTAAATCAGAGTCCATGAAAAACTATAAGCTATTATTCATTCCTAGGGCAGATATATTAGAAAATTTAAAGACACTGAGGAAATCTGACTTTAATCTATACCCTCAAGTGCACAGGACTTTTTTTATAGTTGCTAGGGGAATCAGATTCATGACAAAGTCCATATATTCACCTGCTCTTTTTAGCAGATAAAACAACAGTTAATGTTGACTAGAACTGGCATTGCATACAGGCAAGTCAGACAATCCTTCAAGTGAAATAAATTTACTTAGTTTTCTCCAAGTCTTTATTAAAAGCTGTCCCTACCTCCTTCCCAGAAAATAAAAAAATAATTAAATTAAATAAAAAGTATTTTAGCTATTTAAGGAGAAAGCCTTAGAGGGATTTATTGTTATGTAGTGATGGAGTGAGCAATTGAAATCTGTCCTGTTTCTGCCACTAGGTGTCAGTTAACTTCTTGGAACAATGTCCTTCCCCTGAATTACACACTTGGATTTGATCTCTATGGTTTCTTTCAGAACTAATATTTATGATTATCTGTCTAGTAATAAGACACAGAAAATATGTCTAAATGTTTATTTCATTGGATAGATAAATGAACTCCCCAGCAAATGTACTTTTCTCAATGGACTCACTCCAGACAGTCTGCAGGTTTTGCACTGGATGTTCTTTCTGTCTGGAACATTTTATTCCTCGGATTATCCCCTTTGGCTAACTTTCTCACTGCTGTCAAGTCTTCGCCTATTTGTTATCATCTAAACTAGATCCACTCCTGATCATCCTACATAAAATTGTAATCTACCCTCAACCCCTCCTAAACAATATTCTCTATTCCCTTTTACCCTAGTCTTCCTTTTCTTTTTTCATGGCACTTTTTTTTTTTTTTTTTAGTACGCTGTATTAGCTACTTACTTATTGTACTTATGTTGAAGTTTCTGCATTCTCTATGCTAGAGTGGAATCTCTCCAAAGGCAAGAGTCTTTGTTTAAATCACTGTGGTATGCACAGAATTAAATAAACATTTGTGGAATTAATAAATAGCTTAGATATAAATGCTTACAGACACTAAAGTTTAAAATAATTTGAGTACAGAGTGTGTATCTTCAAAATAATAAATTTCTACTCTCTCAAATTAAAGGAGATGGGGAAAACTGTAGAAAATATATAAGATGATCTGAATAAATAGAAATGGAGAAAATTACATTATGCATATTTTAAATTTTGGAAGTAAAATATTTTGCCCTAAAGAAACCCAGATTAGAAATTAAGGGGAAAAAAGGGAAAAATAAAAAAGATGGAGTTTTTTAAGAGCTGTCTCTGTTTTTTGGTGTGAGAAGAGGGCAAATCTCAACTATTGAGCACCTCCACCCACACACCCACTCTACTGTTCATTGGAGGCTTTGCCCTATCTGAAAAACTTTAAGATGCTAAGAAACATGGTTTGAAACATGCCATATTAAGAATAGAATGATTTAATAAAAATTAGAGGAAAAGTTGAGTAAAGATAATGATAGGCTAGTTAGTTAAAGTCAGATTTTGAAGAATTTTAAGTGCATGCTCGGTAGATTTAGACTTTTTTTTAAAAGCACAGAAACCATTACACTCTGTTGATGGGAATGTAAATTAGTGCCTCCGTTATGGAAAACAATGTGAAGAAGTCTCAAAATATTAGACTTATAACCAACACCTGAACCATCAATCCCACTAGTGGATATCTATGCCAAGGAAACAAAATCAGTATTCAAAGAGATATCTGCACTCTCATATTCGTTGCAGCATTATTCGCAAGATACAGAAAGAACCTAAGTGTGTCCATCATTAGATGAATGGGTAAGTAAAATATAGCATATATAAACAGTGGAATATGACTCAGTTATTACAAAAGAGCAATATCCTACCATTTGAGACAACATGGAAGATGCTGAAAAACATTATATCAAGTAAAATCAGCCAGGCACACAAAGACAAATACTGCATGATCTCACTCATATGTGTAATCTAAAAAGATTGATCTCACAAAAGTAGAGAGAAGAACATTGTGGGTGGGTAGGTGGGAGAAAGAAAAGGAGAGACGTTGGTCAAAGAATGTATAATTACAATTAGGCATAAAGAATATTTAAAAGTATATTCAGAATAGGTGAAAATATAGAGACTGAAAACAGATAAGTGATTGCCTGGGTCTGGGGGGTGGAGGGAAGAGGAGAGGTGATGAGAAGAGAGAAAAATAGGGAACGACTACCAATAATTATAGAGTTGCTTTTTTATATGATGAAAATGTTCTAGAATTGATTTTGGTGGTGGTCATACAACTCTGAGAACATACGTAGAACCACTGAATTATGCATTTTAAATTGATGAATTATATGACATATAATATATATCTCAGTAAAACTTTTTTAAGTAAAATGATTACCGAGTTTCTGGGAAAAAATGAAAAAAGTAAAAGCACAGGGAATTAGGGAATGATTTTATCTAATCTATTAATTCAAATATGTGTACATTCTAGAACTGTAGATAGCATTTTAAAATATTTTCTAAATGAATGAGCTATTCATAATAATTTTGATAAGATAGTTTACATGGAGATTTTACACTGTGTATCTCTAACTTGTTAATGTGGACTACACAGGAAAAAAATAAAACACTATTTCTCTTACCGAGACTTTCCCTAAACACATCCATTACATGCCTTTATATCAGAGCAGAATATCAAAATATAAGCAATAGACCTTCAACTTTATTTTAATTCTTAAGTCTTAAAGTTATTAAATGAATTAATCATAATTCCCAGCCTTTGAACCTTCAAAATCACATTCAACTAGGCCGACATCCCAAAGCAACCAGACCTGATTCATATTTCCTTTAGAGCACATATACTTTCAGTGAACATTTTCTTCTCTGACCTTTCTATTAGCTGTTCTTGGTTGAAACATACACAAATGAGCTGTGACATGGTTAAACTATTCACTTTAGCTACCTTAGTCATCGAACTGGACCACTGAGTGATTGATTCAGTTGCAAAACATTTGTATAGATTGAGTGGGGAGACCAATATGAACCTAAATTACCTATGCTGGCATCCAACCAAAACAGCTCTGACACTTCAATGCAGAGTTAGGCAAATAGTGTCATGCTCATATGTTTTCATTCAAAATATTGAACCATTATTTTTATTAATAGCCTTTTTAGTACAGTATGAGGCCACTTGCACGGGTAGCCATTCAACTCATAAAATTAACTGTGTGAAAACGTCTCCTGACCTTATGCTAAAACCAAAAATGTTAATGATTAACAGCAACATGAGAATTTTCTATAATCTATGTTCAGGTAAAGTAACTGCAAAATGAAATACTGATGAGCAGAGTTCCCTTGTTTGGTCGATTGTCTTCACTTTTGTACTCTCTCGATGGTTTATGTAAAACTCAAAACTCTGCTTCTTGTATAGCTCAAAGGCATATTATTGAGTTGTACAGCATTTCAATGAAAGTGGAATTTTTATATTACACATTTCAAAAGATAATTTATTCTAATTTTATCATTACTATTTATTACTTCAAATTGATAGTGGAACAAGTTTGTGCATACACTACTAGTAATAAATTATTTTTATATATGATGAAAAAATTCAGACAATGTTAGAAAAAAAGGAAACTCAAATTTTCTCAATAGCATATTTTTTACTTTCAGAATAATACAGGCATAATCTCTGAAAATGGGAAATGCCTAAAATATATAAAATGAAAGGCCTGAGTAGATATATTAATATAATTTTAATATATTTTAATGTATTTTTATATTCTATATTATTTTAAATTTATTACAAGGCCACATCACTGTGTTATCACTAGCAGTTTGAAATTAAGTCAATATGATGACATAATCATTTCTACTGTCAAACGGAAAGAGTTTTCTAGAACTAAAGGTTTTTAATAAAATATACATTCTTTTGAATTAACTGAGTTAATACAATTTTACTAAACTACTGTATTCAGGAAAAAGCAGATGAAATCTGAAAAATATGCTTTGTTTTTTGATATCTCAACCATTCTCCTGCTTTTAGATAGCTTCATTTATTCAGTAAATTAGTAACTATGACCAAGGTTTAATGACACAATCAAATTACACTGATGCATATATTATCATACCAACGAAATCTCATGATTATTTTAATGTCTGTAAAACTCCACCAGTGTGAATATCCTAGGAAAGGTTACAAAAAAATCATGTACATAAATGCAATCTCAACCTGCCAAATAGTGAGATCTCAACATTTCCTCTTTTGGGCATTTCTTTGGAATACACTTCCCAAAGTGAAGAGCTGAATTTTATTCATAATTTAGTAAACTTATCATGTTTTCACTTTCTTTGCACTCTTACCATCCTTGTCAGCTCCTGCCTGAACTGATAATTTTGTTTCTGAAACTTGCTGATTAGCTTGCCTGAAGTAGTGTTGCATGTTCCACTGTGGTGCTCTCCTGGGAGCTTCCGTCTCATTCATCTTTGATGTAAATCTGCAATCCTTGGAACAGCCTTTCTCTCTGTAGTTACTGAGATTTCACATACCTTCCCCGAATCTCTCTCAATTTAATACCATCTGAACTGCTCCACACTCCAATTAAGTGTTCCTTCTTGATGATAATGTATTTTGCACTTGTAGTCAGTGCTTAAGTTGTTTGCTCTACCAGTAAGTCTATCATTTCTTCTTATGGACATTGAACGCAGGCTTGCTCAACAGAGTTTATTCAGTTACTAGTAAAGTATTCTTGGTTTCACTACAGAGAGAGCTCCCTCAGCAGGTAGGTGCCCATAATCAGGTAGAATCTTTCTCTTACACTTTTGCTAAGTCTTCTGATCCATGCAAGAGTTCTCAATGTAAGTGATTACTTTTATTTTATGAAACCTATTATCCCTCTATCCAGTCCTCTTTCCACTGAGGACTTCAGGGTCCATTAGAGTCATCAGTCTTATTTATACATATTTAAGATGTTGAGAAGAGTAGGGTAAGATTCATTCCCTTTGTCCATGAAAATCAGAATATATGACAAGATTGGTGTTGGTATATTTAAGTCTTAGCTTCAAACCAACCCCTAACCATAATACATTGATTTAAACTATTCCAATGTATCATTTACCAGATGGACACTTTAATCAGACAGTCTTGATTAGTGCTACACTAAAGTTACAAGTGATACGTTAAGTGAAATTGTTTCCAGCTGTGTGTTAGAGGCAGCAGGAGGAGAAGAGGATGGTGAAGACTCTTGAAATAATTTCAAGGGCAACAAACATTTATTCTTTACTTATTGGTAATAAGTTTTAGTAAGATGAAGATAAATGAAATATCTCCCAATCCCCCAAGACAATCCCAAGTTGCAGAACAAAAGGAAAAAGCAATAATACCTCAAAATTATGACAATGATGTATTGCCTAGCCACGTTTCTTATGCATTTATAACTTGTGTTAGTAGATAATTAATATATGCTATATGTTAAATAAGAATAATAACAAAAACACAATGATAGTTATTGGAAAGTTAAGCATTAAACTGTAAGCTCTTTTCTCTTCCTGTCTCTCACTTCTTTCCTCTGTTTGTTACCCTCTCTCTCTTTCTATCTTTAATCCTATTTTTTGTGCCCCTTGATATTGGAAGAAATCTAAGAAGTACTAGTTTACTGTAGACAATAACAAATTTAAGTTTATGAAAAAGTTGAGGCTGAGGTTAGAGTGAGGTGGCAAATAATAAAGAAAATGAGTTTCTGAAAGAACTTTAGAGAAAAGTGATTTGGAAAACCACGTCAGAAAGAGTCATAATTTCAGAACAGTTAGAAGAGCGACTTTCTCGCAAGATTTACTTTTCATTACTCTGTAAATTTGTCAGAATCCACAGGAGATCTTCAGAAAATTCTTACAATGTTTATCAATTATTTCAGGCATAATTTACACACAATACAATTTATGCAGAGTTTAAAAGTACAGTTCAATACGTTTTTACAAATATAAATACCCACATGTCTAGAGCCAAAATCAAGATACAGGATATTTCCATCAATCACTCAAAAAGATTGTGAAGCTAATTTACAACAAATTCCATAACACTAAGAGGCCTCTGTAACCATATCCCCAACACCACACACCAACCATAGCAAAACGGTGATTTGCTTTCTATTACTGTTAAGTTAGTTTTGCCTTTCATAAAATTTTATTTGGATTAAATTATACTCCTTTTGCTTGCTTCTTTACCCATCTTAATGATTTTGACATTCATATACGTTTTCATGTATATCAACAGTTCATTTTTTTCTTTGTTGTTTTATTTTTTTCACTAATAAAAAGAAAGCTGGAGAAAATAGTTCATTAATTTTTAATTGTGAAGTAGTATCTCCATTATAGTTATAACACAATTTGTCTATTAATTTCTCTTCCAAACATTGATTTTTTTCCCTTAGTTTCTGTCCATTATGAATCTTTTATGATCTTTCATGTTTAGGTTTTCATGTAGTTATAGGTTTTCATTCCTCTTGGGTAAATACTTATGAGTGCAGTTGCTAGGCTACATGGTAAATTTATGTTCAACTTTATAATAAATTGTCAAACCATTTTCCAAAAGATTTATACCATAAAAATTCCAGTTGCAGTATATCTTCACCAACACTTAAAATGGTCAGTTTTTTTCCCCCAGTTTTAGCTATTCCAGGGAATGTGTAATGATGTTTCATTGTGGTTCTAACTGACATTTATAGGAATAGCAATAACGTGTCTCAGCATCTGTAGCATCATGTAGCTTTGGACCATTTGTATAACTTTCCTTTTCAATGTCTGTTCAAATGTTTGTCTGTTTAAAAATGCCTTCTTCATTTGCCTTCTTATAATTAATCATGCTTTCAGTAAATAAAACTTTAAAAAATATATGCATTTCAAATATTTTAGACTGTGACTTGTTTTTCATGTTCTTAATTATGTCTGCCTTCCCCCCCTTTTTTATTATTATTATTATTATTTTTATTATTATACTTTAAGTTCTAGGGTACATGTGCATAACGTGCAGGTTTGTTACATATGTATACTTGTGCCATGTTGGTGTGCTGCACCCATCAGCTCATCAGCACCCATCAACTAGTCATTTACATCAGGTATAACTCCCAGTGCAATCCCTCCCCCCTCCCCCCTTCCCATAATAGGCCCCAGTGTGTGATGTTTCCCTTCCCGAGTCCAAGTGATCTCATTGTTCTGTTCCCACCTGCGAGTGAGAACGTGCGGTGTTTGGTTTTCTGTTCTTGCGATAGTTTGCTGAGAATGATGGTTTCCAGCTGCATCCATGTCCTTACAAAGGACACAAACTCATCCTTTTTTATGACTGCATATTATTCCATGGTGTATATGTGCCACATTTTCTTAATCCAATCTGTCACTGATGGACATTTGGGTTGATTCCAAGTCTTTACTATTGTGAATAGTGCTGCAATAAACATACGTGTGCATGTGTCTTTATAGCAGCATAATTTATAATCCTTTGGGTATATACCCAGTAATGGGATGGCTGGGTCATATGGTACTTCTAGTTCTAGATCCTTGAGGAATCACCATACTGTTTTCCATAATGGTTGAACTAGTTTACAATCCCACCAACAGTGTAAAAGTGTTCCTGTTTCTCCACATCCTCTCCAGCACCTGTTGTTTCCTGACTTTTTAATAATTGCCATTCTAACTGGTGTGAGATGGTATCTCATTGTGGTTTTGATTTGCATTTCTCTGATGGCCAGTGATGATGAGCATTTTCTCATGTGCCTGTTGGCTGTATGCATGTCTTCTTTTGAGAAATGTCTGTTCATATCCTTTGCCCACTTTTTGGTGGGGTTGTTTTTTTCTAAAAATTATGTTTTTCAAAAGAACAATAGTTGTATTATATTTCTGATGAATTTACATTTATCACATTTTTAAAATGTTTGATGTTATATATGTCAAATGTGATAATTTTTTTGTCTATCCAAAGGTCGAAAAGATTTTAATTTTTCCTTTCTTCTAGAAGTTTTATAAATTGAGGTAACGTTCTGTGATTAATTTTTGGTTAATTTTTGTTTAACATTTCAAGTAGAATTGACGTTCACTTACTATAATGTTGAATTATTTTAGCATCATTCATTTTGTTGTATTTTGTTTTGCTCTATTTTGGATTCAGTCTGGTTTTGTAATCAGAGTAATGCTGACTTTATTAAATAAATACAGAACATTATTTTTTGAGTTTGTGTATCTTTGGTATCATGATTTCCTTAAAAATTTGATAGACATCACCAACAAAGAAATCTGTGCCTAGAATTTTTTGTGGGATGAATGAATACAAATTAAATCCATTAATAGATATAGGATTAGCCAAATTTTGTATTTATTCTTGAATCAATGTTGGTAGTGTATAACTTTCAAGGAATTTACCTATATTTGTCAAAATTGTTAAATTTACTGGAAGAAATATGTTTAATTATTCCTTTGTTATAATTTTCTGTTAAGACAATAGTGTTGATTCTTTTTATTCTTTTCTTTTTTTTTTTTTTTGAGATCACATTTCACTCTTGTCACCCAGGGAGGAGTGCAATGGGGCAATCTCCGCTCACTGCAACTTCCGGCTCCTGGGTTCACACGATTCTCCAGCCTCAGCCTGCCTGGTAGCTGCGATTACAGGTACCCACCATCACGCTTATTTTTGTATTTTTTAGTAGAGATGGGTTTCACAGTGTTGGCCAGGCTGCTCTCAAACTGCTGACCTCAGGTGATCCGTCCACCTCAGCCTCCCAAAGTGCTGGGATTACAGGTATGAGCCACTGCGCCCGGCCAATAATAGTGTTGATTCTTCTGTCATTCCTGACATTTTAATTTGTGTCACCTTTTTTTGATTAATCAATATAACAAAATACGTTAGTTTTAGTGATCTTTTCAAAGAACCACCTTTTGTTTTAACAATTTTTCTATTGTCTACATTCTATTTTACTGCATTCTTTTTCCTACTTATTTTGAGTTGAATTGTTTTTCTTTCACTCTATCTTAAGGTTGAATATTAGATAATTTATCTTAGACTTCCTTTTTTAAAAAATATATAAACATATATTTTCCTATAAATACTGCTTTAGGTGCATACCCCAAATTTCGGAATGTTATGTTTTTATTTCTATTCAACTTAAAATATTTTAAAAATTTTATTTTACCTTATCTGTCATTGAGAAGTGTATTGTTTTATATCCAAGCACTATAGAATATTTCAGGCAGATTTTCTATTAATTTATTTGTAATGTATTTTTACTGAGGTCAGACAGCATCGTAGGTATAATTTCAATTATTTTACATTATTAAGAATTGTCGGCTGGTGCAGTGGCTCACAGTTATAATCCCAGCACTTTGGGAGGCCGAGGAGGGCAGATAACCGGAGGTCAGGAGTTTGAGACCAGCCTGATCAACGTGAAGAAACCCTGTCTCTACTAAAAGTATAAAATTAGCCTAGCATGGTGGCACAGACCTGTAATCCCAAGCTACTCAAGAGGCTGACGCAGGAGAATCATTTCAACCTGGGAGGCGGAGGTTGTGGTGAGCCGAGATGGTGCCATTGCACTCCAGCCTGGGCAACAAGAGCGAAACTCCATCTAAACAAAAAAAAAAAAAAGAAAAAATCCTTATTAAGAATTGTTTAATTGCCAAGCATATGGTTTACTAGCTATATTTTTTATTTTATTTATTAGTAGTTGCTCTCGGGTTTACCATGTGCCACTAAGCTTCTTAACATCATAGCCTACCTCCAACTAATATTTTACCACTTCATTTACGCCATGAGACCCTTAGCACAGGATACATCCTTTATATTCTCATGTTTTTGTACTAGTGTTGACATAATTTTTGTACAACTATGTTATAAATCCCACTTGGTTATATTTGCCTTTAACAGTTAGATATGTTTTAAAGAGATTGAAAATGAGCAGGCATCTTTTATAATTACTTACGTATTTTCTACATTTGGAGCTCTTTATTTCTTAAATACATGATTTCATTTGGTACTATTCTCTTTGGGCTAAATTACTTGCTTTAACATTTCTTATAGCCCCCGTCTGTTGGAAATAAGTCGTATCAACTTTTGTTTATGTGATATTGTCATTCTTTTCCTTATTTTGAAAGCTATTTCAAGGGGCTATAGAAACCTACATAAACTTTTCTCCCTTTTTTTTGGTGAGCCTTATTAACAGAAACCTTTAAATTTTGAAATAATTACAGATTCAAAGGAATTAGCAAAGAAGTGTGCAGCAGACCTCCATGTTTCTTCATTCAGCCTCCTCCAGTGTTAACATTTTGCAAACCAATTGTACAATATCAAAACAGGAAAATGACATTGGCATAATCCATAGAGTGATTTTAAATTTCACTAGTTATATATGCACTCTCTTGTGTGTCGTTCTGTATATGTGTGTGTTTGTATGTATTTCCATAAAATTGTTTTATATGTGTAGCTTCATGTAACTACCACTGCGTTCAAGAAAAGAAATTAACTATCCTCAAAAAGCTCTCTTATTTTTTTTATGGTCATTCCTACCCACTCCATCTTTAACCCATGACAACCATGGAATTTTTCTACTTCTCTATAATAATGATGTTTAATTAATAATATATAAATGGCATCACACAGTATGTATTAATTTGGAATTAGCTTTCTTCACTTACCCAAATTCCCTTGAGTTTCATCTACTTTTTTGGTTGGTTCCTTTTTACTGCTAAATGGTATTTTGTATGTTTGTACAATAGTTTGTGAAACCACAGAACTCTAGAAAAACTCTGACTTTTTCTTTAATCCCTGTGTTAAATATGACATTCTATTATTTTCTGGACACAGTAGCATTATTTCTGATGATAGTATTCCTTATCTTTGATTTTCTGCACATAATATGTATTTAAAATTTTTCTGTTATGAAAAATATTATCTTTATCACTGATTTCCTGAAAATATATTATAGTGTGTGTATATTCCACAGGGTGAAACTCCATGAGGTCAGGTGAAGACAAAAATACCTAAAAATAATAATTACTGGAAAATCATGAACCAAACAATTCCTAGAACTCTTAGAGGCTTGTCAGTCATTCAAGCTTATACCTGCCAGAGTGGAACAACTTCATAAACATTTAGACCATTCACTAAACACCAGAAAGGTTCACTCCTTAATAATAGAGTAAAAATAACTCTAGAATATAAATTTTATTCCAGAATTGCACTAGAAAAAGTATGTTTATCCACCTTGAGATTCACAGACTAAATAGGAATTACAGATTTATAGTTTTCATCTAATTTGAAAACATTTTTGCCATAACTTCTGCAAATCTGTTAGTCCCTCTTCAATCCTTCCAATTATACATGCATTAGAGCATTTAATATTTTCCCAAAGCTCATTAATGCAGTTAATAACATTTTTAGTAGTTTCTTCTTTGTGATTAATTTGGATAATTTCTATTGATATATCTTCAAGTTCACTGATACTTACTTTTACTGTGCCCACTCTGCTGATAATCCTATCCAGTAAAATATTTAATTCAGATATTCTGGATTTTTCTACAGTTTGCATTTCTTATTTTCATTTATTTTTGAATTATTATACATATTCATAAGCTTTATGGTTCTGAACCAAAGTTTCTGTTGGCTATTTTTTCTCCGTTTTATGAATAATATTTTCCTGCTTTTTGCCTGATTAGGAAATATTATTATTTAGAGCAGGAGTCACCAATCTCAAGGTCACAGACTGTTATTGGTCCTTGGCCTGTTAGGAACCAGGCCACACGAGAGGTGAACCAAGAGCATTGCTGCCTGAGCTTTGCCTCCTGTCAGATCGGTGACAGCATTATATTCTCACAGGAGCTCAAATCCTATTGTGAACTGCACATGCGAGGAATGTGGTTTGCATGCTTCTTATGAGAATCTAATGCCTGATAATCTAAGGTGGAACAGTTTCATCCCCAAACTATTCTTGACCACATCTCCATCCCTGGTGCCAAAAAGTTTGGGTTCCACTCGTTGAGAGAATATTATTAACTTTATATTTTCAAAAGCTGAATTAAAATAATTTTTAAAGTGCATTTAACTTTGCTCTGGCAGGTAGGTCAGTTATTTCTATATCAGCTTGAACCTTTGAAATTTGTCTCTATGTTACATCTTAATGCTGTTCTGGAGTAAAATCCAGAGTCCAGAGCTAGCTGTACTCTGCTACAAAGGGATGAAGATTTCCGGTGTATAATGAATGGCTTAATTGTTTATGAAGTTGTTCCCTCTGGCTGGTTTGAACTTGAATGATTCACAAGCCTCTAGGAGTTTTGGAAATTTTTTGGTCTGTAGTTTTCCAGTAATTGTTATTTTGGAGGCGTATGTTCTTTGCCTGGCTTCATAGGATTTCTCCCTATGTATCTACAGAATGACATTCAGTCAGACACTCAAGAGGATTCTTTACTGATTTCTGAAGTTCTGTGTGTGCACATTTCTCTTTTTCAGCTCTTTGCTCGAAAAATTCTTGTTGAGTCTGCCTCCAATAAATCTGTTCTTTGTCTTTTCAACTCAACGAGACTGCTAGGCTCTGTCTGGTCTCACCTTCCTGCTTTGTAGTCTGGAAACAGTTTCTGGGCATAAAGCAGGGCTTTCCTAGGTCTCACCTCATTTGTTTTCCCTCTATCAGAGATAGATTATAGTCTTTTGCTGACTGATGTTCAGTGTTTGAAAAAATGTTATCTTCAGCTGTACAGTTTTCTAGATTTTTACAAGAGGCTGAGATACTTTAAAAATCAGATTTTTGTATTTCTTTCAAGGTATTACTTTTCTGAAATGGGTTCAAGCAATAAGGCAACTACATTTATCTAAATTATTTTAAAAGTTAGCAACAATAATAAAATAATAATTAGGAGTAGTAACATAATAGTAGCCACTGATAGTAATAAATGCTTCTAATACAACAATTATTTACAATAAGACCTTTGCAAATTACACTTATTCTCAGCAAAATTGTCATTGTTATAATATTGTAGTCTTTCAAAGAATAATGCTACTGATACTCAGTTTACTGAGATTTTTGTGTCGAATATCTTAGAATTAACAGCATTGCAATTAATTGATTCTTTTAGTAAACTATTATTTTTTAATGCTCACTAGTGTTAACCAACATCCCAGAATGCACAATATAGCAAATAAAAATGAAACAAAACAAAACATAAGAGAAACTTATGTGACTTATGATCTACTGGCCATATACAGAAAAAAATTGATATGTAAAATATATAATATTATAGATGCTGATAAGCTGTAAGAGAAAACAAAGCAGACAAATAGCATATAAAGTATTTGTATTTAATTAAAATTAAGTTAGTGTAGCTTGAGGATGCTCTGTTAAATGGTGTCTTTTGAGGAAAGACTGGAGGAGGTGAAGGAACCTGATGGAGACTGAGGAAGAAAGTAGTAAGGGATGAGATAAAAGAAGAATTAAAGATAGGGTGGAGGAAGCACAACTTTTCATACCTTTATTAACCATACTAAGGATTCTGACATTTACTGAAAGGGAAATCCCCATTGGAGTGTTTTTGGCAGAGGAGGAAAAATATCTGAAAAGGATCATTCTGGATGCAGTGATGAAAACTGTCTTAGTTTGTACTGCTTTAAGAAAATACAAAGGACTGAGTAATTTACAAATAAGATAAATTCATTTTCTCACAGTTCTAGAGGCTGGAAAGTCCAAGATGAAGGTGCCTGAATGCTCAGTTGTCTGCTGAGGGCTATTCTGTGCTTCCAAGATGGCCCTTTGATGCTGCATTTTCCTGAAAGGAGGAACACTGTGTCCATGCATAGTGGAAGGCAGAAGAGTAAGCAAACCCAATGCTGCATAAAGCATCTTTTATAAGGCCCTTAACTCCATTCATGAGGGGAGGAACCCTTGTAACTTAATCATCTCTTAAAAGCTCCTGCCTCTTAATAACATCACATTGGCCATTAAATTTCAAAGCTTGCATTTTGGAAGAATAATATTTCCAAATGAAACATTTTGCATTTTGGCTTGCATATTCAAATTATAGCACTGACCTAAGTGGACAGGAGTTGAAGCAGGGAGAGCTATAAGCAGCAGTGGTAATAATCAGGATTAAGATGATTGGATTTTGTAGCATAGTAGTAATAGGGAAGGTGGTTTAGTGTTCAAATTGTAGGTATATTTTCAAATCTGATATTCAAAGCCAGTTTTATCTTATTCCAAAATCTATGTGGCTTTTAATTTTCCCCTGTACTTTAGAGTCTCCCTCTAATTATCTAACATAGTACTCTCAGTATACAAATAGTATACAACAAGTTACATATAATTTGTTGAAGTAATTAATTGCCATTTAATGGCAAAATTTAAATTATCTGATTTCAACTATTTTTTTTCCAAATAAAAACAACCTTGACACACAGACATACGTGTGTGTGCATGTGTGTATGTGTAATTTTCAATATTTAAGTTGGGACTGCATTAGAATCAAAGGACATGGGGCTTTAAATTTTCAGTGCAAATAATTAAGGGGAAAATGGAAAAGAAAATTACATGGAAGCAAATGAGATGGGTGATAGATTATGCTGTTATTAGTGTGGAAGTGGATAAGGGCCTCAGAGCATGTCTGAGAGTACATAAATAGTAAAACATTAAGTTATAAGTAAGTGTTGAGAAACTAGAGGTAAAGGATAATAAGCAAACATTGAACTTAATGCCATAATATCTACAAAGGAAATAAAGTAGCACAAATTTAAAGAAAGTTTTTGGCCATTTCTGTAATTCTATTATCCCTTCTATTTAAACCAGCCTTGAAAACATAGAATCTATATAACGATAGAAAACATTCTGATTTTTTGTTGTTGTTGTTGTCTTCGAGAACTGAAACTTTTTTTTTAAATTTATTTATTATTATTATTATACTTTAAGTTCTAGGGTACATGTGCATAACGTGCAGGTTTGTTACATGTGTATACTTGTGCCATGTTGGTGTGCTGCACCCATCAACTCGTCAGCACCCATCAACTCGTCATTTACATCAGGTATAACTCCCAATGCAATCCCTCCCTCCTCCCCCCTCCCCATGATAGGGCCCGGTGTGTGATGTTCCCCTTCCCGAGTCCAAGTGATCTCATTGTTCAGTTCCCACCTATGAGTGAGAACATGCGGTGTTTGGTTTTCTGTTCTTGTGATAGTTTGCTAAGAATGATGGTTTCCAGCTGCATCCATGTCCCTACAAAGGATTCTGATTTTAATTGCAATCTTCTAACAACAGAAAGTTAAGTAAAATAATCAAATCATAGTACCTGTAATACTGTGCATCTTTTCTATGGAATAGATTATGAAATATGTCTAGCTGCTAAAAAGGAAGAAGAGTCCACTGTGTTCATGTTTCGTTTATCCTCAGCAACCCATCTCCAATCATTTTCAACATAATCATAAAGAACTTAACCAGGAAAGTAGATAGGTAAAATGTACTTTCTCTTTCTCAATATAAAAAGAAAATATTTTTGGTAAAGTTTTAATAATGATTCACTTGGTAGAAATAGAAGCCTTTATTTATCTTGTTTGCTGAGACCTTGGAATTATATGTGAAGAGTGATGGTATATGCAACAACAATACATAGGGACAAATATGCAACGGATTCGTTAGTCTTAACCTGTTTTCTGTCTTCTATTTCTGATAAACAAAAATGTGATCTAAACATCTTTCGGTCTTTCTTTTTTTTGTTTTTGATTATTTTTATCTGTACATCATAATCCTGTACCAAAACTCTGCCCATTATTTTACGGAGTAGCCCTCCATGCTCTGTCATAGAAAATGGGATGATAGATAGATCCTACTGTTAGCAGAGTCAGAACCAAAATATTTCATCTGTTTTCTTGGAGTTAGACCTTGCAAATATGGTACATGATTCTATGATTAACTAATGTAAAATAATATATAAGATGTTCTTACTAGATAATATAAAATCATTGGGTAACTGAGTATAGGACATTCATTGTATTGTATAAAGAAAAATTTGCATTAGAAAATTCATTTTTCTTATTCATTAGGTTGCATCTACTACTATAATTACAACTAAATTGTTGCTTGTAAGATGGTGTGATTCATTATATTAATTACTCCATTTTTCCCAATGAGTCTGTAAATAATTAAAGAGAATTCTTATGTCAAATCACATTAGTGAAGTAATATATCAAACATTTCTTATAGGAAATCCACAAACTCATGTATTAACTGTTTATATACACATTACAAAACATTTGATAGCATGTGTTGTTGTAAATAATATTCATGTCTATCATGGCTTACTTTGTGGCAAGCATTTTAAATGTTAATTTACATGTATCTTATATGGCCATATATTTAATGCCCCTAATTTTCTAAACATCCCCATAATAAATGTACTTATATAATTTAACAGTATATATAAACATAATATATATTATTAATAATACAATGTATATGTACATGTTATATTGCCTATGATAAATGGTGAGTGGTAAAGCTGAGAACACAGCATAGATTTTGTAAAGGAGGCAGGCATGGTCTTCCATAAGTGAATCTACTATTTGTTTTTCTTTTTTTTTTTTTTTTTTTTTTGAGACAGAGTCTCGCTCTGTCGCCCAGACTGGAGTGCAGTGGCCGGATCTCAGCTCACTGCAAGCTCCGCCTCCCGGGTTCATGCCATTCTCCTGCCTCAGCCTCCCGAGTAGCTGGGACTACAGGCGCCCGCCACCTCGCCCGGCTAGTTTTTTTGTAGTTTTAGTAGAGACGGGGTTTCACCGTGTTAGCCAGGATGGTCTCGATCTTCTGACCTCGTGATCCGCCCGTCTCGGCCTCCCAAAGTGCTGGGATTACAGGCTTGAGCCACCGCGCCCGGCCGTGAATCTACTATTTGAATCTACATTTGCAAAACACATTAATGCTTTACTTTAAAATTGTATTCAACATTTTTAATATTAAGTTGGCATATTACTTATTTGTAACAAGTTTATCAGAACAAATCATAATATTACCTTGTGTAACTTTTCAAATTTTTTATTTTATATGACTATACAATAGAACCTTCAGGACACCTATTGTAATTGATGGTATCATGTTAATAATTTGAGCCTGGAATCAAACATACCTAAATTTAAAGCAGAATTTCTAAATTTATTAATTGTCTGAATTTGGCAAATGTCATACCCGCTTATGTCTGTGAAATAAATATAGTGATAATGCATGAGCTTGCTAATAATATTAAATGTGATAACAAATCTCAAATAACTGAGAAGTAGTCATTTCTCTTTATTTCTATAGATAGCTATATGCTTGAAAACATAAATTGTAATACATGCATGTAACATGGTTATTTAACCAATGATAATTCTTAATATTTAATAAGCTATTCTATGGTTTATGGGGCATTTACTTAATAAAAATTTTAAAAACACCTTTTAACATGTACATAAATGGAGGTATTATGCAATAAGCAAATATGAAATCTCAGAATTCTACCAACCACTGTGTAAAAATAGAAATGATGAGTCTCATAATTTCAATTTAAAAATTCAGCTGCAAAAGATAAGCTTTTCAATTGCCATGGCAGCATATTATATCACTCTAATTTATGTAGTTTATGCTCAGTTCCTAGTAGCAGACAATTTAGCAAGACTCCATATTGATATTTGGTAAATTCAATAAGGGATTCAAAATGTATTTTAAACTTTAATTTCTTATGAGTATTCTGTTACTTGAATGTCACGGAAACCTTTTTTTAAAAAACTTCTGCTTTACTTTATAAATGCCTACTAATATTTAGGCAATTAAAAATTTTATTAATATATAATTAAAATTTATATGCAATCTGACTACATTTCTTGGAAGTATTGATGACCAAATTTCTTTTAGAGCTCGAATTTAATTTTAGTTTTTACGTAGTCCAAACAACAAAAAAAAGGTCTTAATCATTTTATGCAATATCATTCAGTGGTTTTTTTATGGTAAGAACTGTATAAACACATATAGAATATTTAGAAAAAATATTTATGCCAAAAATATGTAATAATAATTGTTGGGGTTCAGACAGGCTGGTGGGAAAAATTTTGGTTATTGGAAATAGCCACAAACCCTCTTGGAAAGCCGGAGAGTTTGCATAACTTTAGTACACTTGGCTGAAGGCAGCTTTATACCCTTACCTTTAGTTAAATAGATTACAGTAGATACAAAGGAATGTAGGGGAGTTTATCTAAATAGCTTGTTTACTCATGTGGTCTTAAGACTAACCTTTAGGGTGCATGCTTTCTGCTTGGGGTGGGCAACCAGGTTAATTACCCACAGGTGTGTTGACTCAAAGCCTTTGTCATTAATTTGTGCGGAATAAATGGAGGCAGGGCCAGCTAGTAGGGGCATGCTGGTGCTACAAGTCTTTCTGTCAGCTGCTGGACCCCTGGCCAACTCCTTCACTGAAATATTGCTGTCTGAGTAGGTTATTCATCCATTGTTCAGCTGGGGTCTGTGGGATGGACCCCAACAAATAATTCTAACACTGCTACTAACACTTCAATGTGTATCTGTATCTGTATATCAACTGCAACCAAAAATGAGATATAGCTTATTGTTTCTTTCTTAATTCTACAGTAAAAAATGCTATTTGGAGAAATGACTGAGTCTGGGATGAAGGCAGAAAATATACAACATCAGTCTGAGAACCTTTTCGTGTCAGAAAATAAAGTAGCACACTTTAAAAAAATGCAATCAGGTAGTATGCCAAAGGATGTAAGAAACAATTGGAAAGCTACTCCATGGCCAAAGCTGAAATAATTTGAGTAGCAACATGAATAAAATTGCATTGGATTATAATCCAAAGTATAAAATAAGTACACATAAATCCATACTGATACAAATACATGTTTACGTAAAAAATAAATGACAAAGAAGAGACAAATCCCCAAAGTAGAATACTAAGTAATGTATGAAAATTATCTGTTCAAGGAGGGAGAGTATAATGCATACTCCTTGCATGTAGCCTAAGCTTAAAAACTTCTTTTCACAAAGACTACAATATGGAAAGTAGGGAGAAGATTCCCTTTGCAATAGAGAATCTTGGCAAACACTATCTGTGCCAAGTACTCACATTGATCATTAGTGGTAATAAGTCATATCGATTGTGATGGTTAATATTGAGTGTCAACTTGATCGGATTAAAGCTGCAAAGTATTGTTGCTGGGTTTGTCTTGAGGGTGTTGCCAAAGAAGATTAACACTTGAGTCAGTGAACTGGAAGAGGCAGACCCACCCTCAATCTGCATTGCCACTATCTAATCAGCTGCCAGCATGGCTAGAATAAAACAGGCAGAAGAACCTGGAGGGACTTGACTTGCTGAGTCTTCCAGTCTTTTCTTTCCTCCTGTGCTGGATGGTTCCTGCCCTCAAACATCAGACTCCAAGTTTTTTAGCCTTTGGACTCTTGGACTTAACACCAGTGGTTTGCCAAGGGCTCTTGGGTCTTTGGCCACAGACTGAAGGGTGCACTGTTGGCTTCCCTACTTTTGAGGTTTTGGGATTCTACCTGACTTCCTTGCTCCTCAGCATGCAGACAGCCTATTGTGAGACCTCATTTTGTGATCCTGTGAGTCAATACTCCTTAATAAACTTCCCTTCACAATTATGTCTATGCTATTCGGTCCCTTTAGAGAACCGTGACTAATATATGATGGTAGATACCTTTGATACCAGATTACCAAAATGGCACTTTTTCTCTGTGTTCTTCCTCCCCAAAATTATAACCTCAGACTCATCATGAGAAAAAAATCAGACAAATCCCAATAGAAAGGCATTCTTCGATATATTTGACCACTACAACTTAAAACTGATGGTCATCAAAAAACAAGAAAAGTATGAGAAGCTGTCATAGTCAAGAGACACCTAAGTAAAAATGATGAATAAATATAAAGTTCTACTCTGGCTGGAATCCTAGAAGAAAAAAAAGACATTGAGTAAAATGTGAGAAAACTGAACAAAATATGGACTTTTGTTAATAATAATGTATTAATACTTGATCATTGGTAACAGACATACCATATAAATGTAAGAAACTTTACAATTCTTCTAGATATAAAAACTCTTCTAAAAAGTACAGTTTATTAAATAAAACAAAAATATTCTACACAATTATCACAACAACAACAAAGTGTTCATTTAATCTATTTCCTGTAATTTATTTAAACATGGCTCATATTAAATATATGGGTTTATTCTAGCTTTTGTCATTCAGTCATCCATTTGAAAAATATGTAATAAGTATTTGTGTCAAGCTATAATAAAATTTGAGACCCTACAAATAAACAGGTAGAAATAAGCCGCTACATAAGCCCTATAATAGCATGCTTATAATTAATGATGGAGACAGGTCAAAAAGTCCTACGTGAGCCCTATAATAACATGCTTGTAATTAACAAGGAGACAGGTTAAAAAAAATTAAAGTGAAGAAAAGGCAAGCAAGTAAAAATAAGAGTAGGTATATATTTGGTGGGAGGGGAATGAGGAATTATTTTAGATAACAGCTCTATTGTCTCTAGCCTTACACTCCGATTGCTCAATAGACAAAGAGTGTGTAGTACTGAAAGAAGAAACACGTCTTAAGATTTTATTGCATTGACCCAGGAAATAAACGATGGTAACTTTGGGCTTAGATTAGGTTGGTGGCAGAAGGTATAATAAGGAAGGACTGGTATCTAAATGTATTACACGGAGAAGCCAAAATAATTCTTTCATCATTTAGATGCGAGGGGGAAAAGAGATATCAAGAATTACTCTGTTTTTTTTTTTTTTTTTTTTTGGTATAAAGACGTTGATAGAGATACATAATTTTAAGTATTTTAATACATTTGATTAATTGTCCATAAATTTAGAAATATAAACTCCCATCAATAAGAGTTTTTACCTGTCTCCCCAGAATGAGTACCATATAATGTTTATTTTTTATATAGAAGAAGTCCAGAAGTAGGTAGTCCAAGGCTTTTGTGGGCCCTCCGTAATTATCAGAAACCCAGGAGCTTTCTACTTTACTGCCTTTATTTACGGACTCCAATCCTCAAGTACGAAAAGGTTGTTCTTGTATCACAGTTTGCAAGAAGAAACAAGGAAGGAACGACAAAGGGGAAGCACTTTCTAGGGACCTTTGCCACTTATCAACCTTACTCAAAATCTCATATCACAATTGCCTTCATACGTTATTTGATAAAACTCTATCGCATGACCAAACTAGTTACAAAGGGTGATTAGGAATAGGTCTCTTAACCAATTGCATTGTCAGTCATACAAACTATGAAAGAAAATTGACTGAAGAAGAATATGTATCCTGAGTAGACATTCAGTAATCTCATTTCTATTCGGTGACAATAAAAATATTATATTCCTTTAAAATATTTTAAATGTCATACATTTACTACTCTTTTGTTTTATTTCACCTCTTTCATATAAAAGTGTAATACTTTGTCGTATGTTTAATAGCCATTAGTGTTTATTTACTTCTGGCATTAAAAATTTATGAAAGGTTCTTAAGTTATGAGAAGATCTTGAGAGACAAATCAAGAGCAGTAAAAAACAAAACAACTTCCATTCAACTAATGATGATTGGATGGTAGGGGGAAATTTACTTTGTGGTTTGAGAAGAACCAGTTGCAGGTATACAACTGATCATTATATGACTTATTTTTTGAAGAACAAAAATATTACATTCTGTGACTTAGTTTTTTTAGAACAAAAATATTACATGATTCAATGTAATGTACAAGAAAGCAGAAATTCCCTGTTAAATATTACTTCTGGGTTATAAGCTAATATAGCTCTAGGAGGACATCAATCAAAGTAATTATATTATCAGTGAAAGAAAATTATTAACACGTTTCCATGAATTAACTTATTATTTAAATAGCTATTATGAAAAATAATGGGTCTCATGGTTAAAATCAAGGTAAATCACAACAGAGAAAAGGAGAAGAAAATATGGAAACTTTTCCATAGTAATTCATGTGAGGGTTTTTTAAATATCAGGCTATTTCTCATCAGAGATTTATGTACTTTAAATAGAGTAGGATCCGAAGGTTAAAGAGATATTGAAGATTAATTCTGAAACCTTATCAAATTCATCCTTGCACAGAACACATCACAAAATCTTAATTTTTAACTCCTAATTCTTTGACTTAAAATTATGTAAAGCATACATATATTGTTAAAATAAAGCATTACAAAAATAATAAAAGTCAATATTTTTCCGAAATAAAAATGTCGGGGGTTTTTGTAGGCAGTAGAAATATAGAAAGTGACTCTAAATATGCCTTCTCACTCTCTATGATCTAAATATAATTTTGTTTAAGTGCACAGGGGACGTGCAAATACCAAGCCATAAAAAAAGTATTTTGGCAGGTTTGGCCTTATTAATAAAACTAATGCCCTTGAAATCTTCTTTCCTCTTCCTTCACGGTTATAAGTCCAATCATTTCCTAGGACAATGAAGCTTATTTCTTTCTTTCACCTCTTGGTGATATTAGGTACAGAGGAAAAATCAAAGGAGGGTCAAATATCTATGAGATTTTTTTCATTAATATATTAATAAATAAATCTTTGAGTCTTTTAAATTCTATCTCCATAAGGATAGGGGAAAATGGCAGGTGTCCAAACAGATGCAGACCAAGATCTAAGAGCCAAGAAATAATGAGAATAAAACAGTGTTATAAGCTCATATCTCATTGAGGAATCATGCAATTTGGTACAGAATTTTTTTGGTTGCCAAACTAAGGCAACAAGCCAACAGAAAATCAATTAAATGAAAGAACCCACCTAAAAGAAAGTTATTTCTGGAAACAAAAACTGGAAATGAGGACAGAAAAACGAAAACCTAAACCAATATTTTTTTTTTTTTTTTTTTTTTTTTTTTGATATGGAGTTTCGCTGTGTCACCCAAGCTGGAGCACAATCGCTTCACTGCAATCTCAGCCTCCCCTCCTGGGTTCAAATGATTCTCCTGCTCAGCCTCCCAAGTAGCTGGGATCACAGGCACCCACCACCACAGCCGGCTAATTTTTGTATTTTTAGTAGAGACGAAGTTTCACCGTGGTAACCAGACTAGTCTTGAACTGCTGACCTCAGGTGATCCATCCTCTTTGGCCTCCAAAAGTGCTGCGATTACAGGCATGAGCTATCCTGCCCAGCCTCCAAAGTTTTAAAAACAGTCTGAAATTTAGGATTTTTTTGAGGGGTGGGCGGAAGGCAGTAATGTTAAAGTTAATGAATGACAATCTCAATCTCCTTCAATTGTATTCAATTTTGAGGTCAAAAGTTGGAGATCTATTTTTGTAGAAGTCAAATACGTACCTTGGGTTGACTTTAGGTTTTTTGTGCCAGAAAGTCAAATATTTAGTGCTTTTCGGCTCCACTGTTTCATAGACTCAGAAATATCCTTAACGCATACTTAATGTGTTTTAGATTTTTCAGAGTATCATTTTCAATCAAAGGGAAAATTCAATATATCACAGCAGCAGCAATACCAAAAACTTTAAATATTAATTTATATTTTCTCTAATTTGTAGAAATCTATTCATTTAGTAATTTGTGCATCAAAGTTCCTCATTATTATTTAATTTGTTTTTATTTACCAATACAAAATTTAAAATCATATGTAAAAAGACTCTAAGAGTGGTATTCTCTTTGTGCAAAAGGGAACCTAAAATAGTAAATTTTCAAATTACATCTATATAGTGCCTCACATTTTTACCCTGTTCATAACTCAGGGAGCAACCAAGAAAAGATGATTTTTTTTTTTTTTTTTTTTTTTTTGGCAGCAACTGTATTCAATGACCAGACAGACTTACTAAAGTGTACGGGGCAAAAGGAGGTGAAGGAATTAGAATAAGAAATCTTTTTGAGTCAGTTTTAGAGAAGAATATTCCAGCGTGCAGCAATAGAAAATGCCTATAGATGATTGGAAAGATTGTCTGAATATTTTAACTATCAGCCTATTGTTGAATTATTTTGTGATAACAGAATATCATTGTTGGACTTGAATTGTTAACAACTAAATTGATAACAAATTGTCAACAAAGTAGAAAAAAATGATACAGATTAATTTCAATGGCCACACCTTACAACTGGGGTCAGTCAGTTGAACTGCAAAAGTAATGTATGACTTGAAAAAGTGTAAACTGTGGTATGACGTGATACAAGCTCTGGGAAACAACCTAATAAACTTTTAATGGGAGACAGAAGTCTGGCATACAATGCTAGATTAGTTTATGACAGTTGATGTGAATCAGAGACCTGCTTGATGATGGGATCTAGTCCATAATAGTAGCAATCTGAGGACTGCAGGCCTGATTAACACCTTGACTCTAGTAAGTCTCATTAGCAAATTGTCTTTTACCATGGATATTTGCATGAGTGACCCAGATATTTTCATAAGCAGTCATAATTTTTCCCCACATTTCATGGTCTCAAAAGAGATGTTTTTAATTTGCCAGGACTTTATTTTCCAAGTGGCACACCAAAATGGGAAGCAATTGAAAACAGCCTCACAATCAGCAGAAACATACAACAAAGTTCATTTATCTAAATATTGGCCATTTCTGTGAGAATGGCCTGGAGTTCTGCCCAATGAGTGGAGCAACACATCTGTCTGTGATTTCTATGGTGTAAAAACAGCAGCCTCAGCAGTCCGGTGGACACCATTGGCCTTCAGCTTGATCAAACCATCGGTGAAGTCTCAGGTAATTAGGGAAACCTCTATGAATCTAGGGTCTCAGCGAGCCCACAGATTTTCTTTAAGCAAAGAATAAGTGATAGTTTTTCTTAAAAGAACGGCTGTGACCTTTTTATATAAAGCCAAGATGCTATTGGCGCCAAGTGAGCTAAATTCTTGAATACACTATGTATGTTTCACAAGTAAGGCTTCTTTGACAATCTACATGTTATTGAGCCTGAGTTTACTCACCCAACAAACAGAATATTGTTTTAACTGGTGTCTCTACTAAGAAAGAAAGGAAATCTTATTAAATCTGATGTCACCAGCAGCTGTGTCTGGGAGGCAAAGAAGCTCTGCATTTTCTTCCACTTAGAGTGGCTGCAAGCACAGCTGGCACAGCTCAACCAAACCCCCAGGTGCCCTGGTAGAAGCACTCTTTGACAGACATGTCAATGACATAAATAATTACCTACAGAGGCATGTAGTTCAAAGCAGTCATTGGAAATGTATGTCCACAAAACTGCTAGAATTTCTACATATTTGTTGTCCGTTATTTGGAGTGTGTTCTCTGTATGAGCTTTCAGAGTCCAGATCTGATAAACATCAATACCCATATGTATGTAACAATGGAAGTCACAGCAATAGTACATTAAATTGATCCAGTACATCTCACTCACAACACTACTTTAGCTTTCCTTACCCACTGTGATCACTACTCAAATCCTATGTGTTAAATTTCGGCATCCATTTCTCCCACAGGATCAGGTAGGATGGTTAATGGGATGCTTATAATTGGTTAATGTCATAAAAATTTGTGTCCATTTCTTGTGTCTAAGGTTTTCCAAAGCATATTCAGCTGTTATATATGGGCTTTGGTCTCTTAGGAAATAGAGGAAATAGAAATAACTTAGTCCTAGGTATAATTACTTACCTTCTTAAAATATCTCTGTTTAGGGTACAGGTGTATGGAGAATCAATAAAATATGAAATAGAGCAGCCCTATTCCATTCTGTATGAATGTTTTCTTGTTGTTGTTTTGGGTTTCTTGTTTGGTTTTTATTGGGTTAAAATACATATAACCTAAAATTTACCGTATTGAGAAACCAAGGCTTTGTATTAGCTTTTTGGTTTAGTGTGGCTGCCAGCACAACTCAAGCAATTACATTGTAATGGTTTTGGTCTCCATAAAACTCTACATCTTTATTGATAACACAGTATATTTCAGTTTTTGGGTTCCATGACCCAACAGGTCCACCACACTGCTTTCAGCAGGGGCCATACATATTGGTGCCACTGTGTCATAACATCTTTTCTTCCTTCTGTCCACGGAAGTAAAAACAACCAAACCACCATTCAGGCAGCTTCCTTCTATCCTGCTTTATTGTCCTCATCCTCTAAAATTTATTAACTGGTGAGAGAGTGGGGATTCCTTACTACCACCACATTACCACATAGGCAAGAGCGTTTTCTACAAGACCCCAGCAATTCTTTTTGTATCTCCTAAAGTGGCCCATGAGGTATTCATACCTTTTATCCAACCAACAATATGTATTTCTATCAACATGTCATCCCCATTGACCAAATATCCAAGAACTGTGAAGGGTTTGAGATTTTACTCTACTTGCAAGCTAACACAGTTAGCCTCTCACAGGTGTATATGTGTTGACAGAAGACATGAGACTCTTAGGCCAAAAACTATAATCATTTTACTATTCACAGAAACTGGTTTTTACTCCTGTTTTGTAAGTCCAATTCCCACAGAGTGCTGCAAAGAGGGTTGGGTGATGCCTGTACATGCGGTGAGTTTCATTGCAGAAGAGGAACTCTTGAGTTTAGGGAATGTGAGTTTTGGGATTAAAAGGAAATAAGTATCCCTGACCTTTGCCCTGGAGGAAAGGGACATATGCCTTTCTTCTACTAAACAGTAAGCAAATTTGTCTTTTGTCTGGAGTGAAAAAGTCATCTATTTTTGAGACTGTCCAATATATAAACATCCTTGTAAAGGGTCTAGAACAAAGTCATCCATAGCTTCTGCTTGTAAGATGTGTAGAAACAGAAATCCATAGAGAAATTTTTTATCGAGACACTCAAAAGCTTACAGAATGCAATGCCAACGTAGATACTTTTAGACCAAATTAAATTAAACATAGCTACTTTGACAATTTGACAGCTGGCAAAGGTCATAGTAAGCTCTTAGACAGTGGCAAGGTCTGTGAGCTAAATTGCTAAATTTCAACTGCAAGTAAGTCTCCACATGTTTTCATCTCCATTTTCAGCAGTTATCTATGAAATTTTGTAAGTATTTTATTGATTTTTTTTGTATGTGTGTGTGTGTGTGTTGAGACGGAGTTTCAGTTTTGTTGACCAGGCTGGAGTGCAATGGTGCGATCTTGGCTCACTGCAACCTCTGCCTCCTGGACTCAAGCGATTCTCCTTCCTCAGCCTCTTGAGTAGCTGGGATTACAGGCATGTGCCACCATGCCCAGCTAATTTTGTATTTTTAGTAGAGACAGGGTTTCTCCATGTTGGTCAGGCTGGTCTTGAACTCCCAACCTCAGATGATCTACCTGCCTCAGCCTCCCAAAGTGCTAGGATTGCAGGCATGAGCCACCATGCCCAGCCAATATATGTGTGTGTGTTGAAACGGGGTCTTGCTTTGTAACCCAAGCTGGAGAGCAGTGGCATGATCACGGCTCCCTGCAGCCTCTACCTCACAGGCTCAATTGATCCTCCCATCCCAGCCTGAAATTTTGTGTTTTGATAGAAAGTGATAAAGAATAGCTATGAATTATAAAAAGTAAGTTATCAAACATTATGTCAAATGTGAAGTCACATTAATATTAGCTTTTCTTTTCTAAAATTCAAAGTATAAAATTTGTTATATTTACTTGTTTAATTTCACTTTTAACATTCTATTTATTTTCCTATGTAAAAAATATATGTGCAGATTAGTATTTAAAATAGGATATTTACAGTTAAATGAATATTAGATCTTACTTTTTACAGCAGATATTCATGCTAATTTTCCAAATGGGATAAAATCAAGCTTTCCTTATCCTTATATAACAGTAGTCACCAATCCACAGGCCGTGAACTGAAACGAGTCCGCGGACGGTGAGGAACTGGGCCGCACAGCAGGTGTTGAGTGGCAAGCTTCATCTGTATTTACAGCTGCTCCTGGTTACTCCGATTACTGCCTGAGCTCTGCTTCCTGTCAGATCAGCCTCGAAATTAGATTCTCATAGGAGTGTGAACCCTACGGTGAACTGCACATACAAGGAATCTAGGTTGCGTGCTTCTTTTGAGAATCCACGGCCTGATAATGTGTCACTGTCTCCCATCACTTCCAGATGGGATGGGACCATCTAGTTGCAGGAAAACAAGCTTAGGGCTCCCACTAATTCTACATTATGGTGAGCTGTATAATTACCTCATTACACAGTACATTGTAGTAATAATAGAAATAAAATCCGCAATAAATGTAATGTAACTGAATAATCCCCAAATCACCCTCCCAACACTGGTCCATGGAAAAATTGTCTTCTATGAAACCAGTCTCTGATGCCAAAATTGTGGGGGACTGCTATTATATAAGATGCAATTCTAAGGCTGATTTAATTAGTTAGAAATTTATAGTTATGTAAAAAATGATATCCTGCAAAGATTATAAGAATTATATTGTATTCTTTATAATTACATAATATTCATTATCACAGTATTTCCCTTTAAAATTAATTGAACATATTAAAGGTAATTATTTGCAATGTAATAATGTTTGCAGTTGTATTATACACTATTTCTTATTCAAATATCATTATTTGATGTAGCAATAGGCTATTATTTAATAGTTTAAATTGCTCCCAATAAAATGGGTTGAAGTGAAAAGTTTTACTTTCCATTAAAGATGAATATTAAAATAATGGTGGCTTATAATTGCCAAAATTCAGAATCAACCAAGATGTCCTTTAATAGGTGAATGTGGAGCATCGATACAATGACATATTTATTTAGCAATAAAAAGAAATGAACTATCAAATCACAAAAAGACATGGAAGAACTTTAAATGCATATTGCTAAGCAAGAGAAGTCTTTTAGCAATTTAAGAAGGGTATTATGACTCCAACTATAGGGAATTTTGGAAAGGTAAAACTCTGGTGACAGTAGCAAAAACGTTGGTGGACATCATGGGTTTGAGGAGAGAGCGAAAGTTGAGCACAGGAGATTTTTAGGACAGTGTAACTATTCTATATGACACTATATTAGTAGATACATGTCATTATACCTTTGTCAAAACCCAGAGAATGTACAACACTGAGTGAACCTTCAAGTAAACTATGGGTTTTAGTTAATAATAAGGTATTTATATTGGCTCATCAATGGTAACCAATCAACATTTAACAATCAAAAGATAACAAATCAAAAATCACAACACTAACTTAAGATGATAATCATAGAGGAAACTTTGGAGAGTATGAGATGGCATATGGTAACTCTGTATTTTCCACTTAATTTTTCTGTAAACCTGAAACTGCACAAAATACGAAGTCTATTAATGAAAAAAATAGTGAAAAAATAAACAGTGAGTACTCACTGAGTTATTCACTCTTTCCTTCATTATGGGCAAATTCAGAATATTGGAGAATAATGTTAATAGGTATAATGAAACAGAAACTTCTTTGGCTACAAAATATTCTCATAAAAATCCATTTGACTGAAAATTTATTTTTTGGAAAATATACATCATTAGAAATTTCTAAAATTTCTTATATTTCTGAGTATCTATGCTAATAGGGCCACCTAAGAGGCAGATATCTTTCTGAAAGTAATAAACCTTTTTTAAACTGATTAAAATAATAAAACAATATCAGATATGATTCAGTGATGGTTCTGGCTTCATTTCTCTGTAATACCAGCTTTAACCTTGTAATGACTTTCCCATGATGGCAAATAAATACATCAGTTGCACATTCCTCTGTATACCTCAAACTCACCTTCCCAGACCAAAGAGATGTTTTCTCTCCAAACTATATAAAAAAGAATACATATAATAGGTTTTCAGCTTCAATTTGATTAGACCAAGTTTCCACCATTGAACATGACTGTGGTAAAATAAATAAGTTGACTTATAACAACTAGCATATTCCTTTGTAGGGAACGATATCGGTCTCACACGAATCAGGTATTTGCCAAATAAAATGATAAAATCATAGATATGAAGAAAGTGAAATTTTTGTATAGACTACACAATGATCATTAAACCCATCACTTTGTGTAAATGACTTTATAGTTTGGTATTTATTCATTTACTTTTTTCCAAAAATCTATGTTCTTTTGGCATAACGAATAACTTCTATCAGCGGCCCCCAAGCTTTTTGGCACCAGGGACCAGTTTCATGGATTATAATTTTTCCATGAACAGGGGTGTGGTGAGGATGGTTTTGGGATGAAACTGTTCTACCTCAGATCACTAGGCATTAGTTAGATTCTCATAAGGAGCACGCAACCTAGATCCCTGGCATGCACAGTTCACAATGGGATTCGCACTCTGTGACAATCTAACATTGCCTCTGATTTGAGCAGAGGTGGAGCTCAGGTGCTAATGCTCACTGTTACTCACTGCTCACCTCCTGCAATGTGGCCCTGTTCCTAACAGGCCACAGACTGTAGCCCAGGGGTTTTAGACCCCTGCTGTAGTAGATGCCAGTTAACAGAAAATATTTGATTGCTGATATTGTTTGCAATTAATTATCTTACTTGAGGAAAATGATTAAATGTAAGTTAGTCACCTTAACATAATATTCAGAATATAAGATGTAACTTTCATTACTCAATTGTTTTTATTATTTCTTTGGTATATTTTATGTTTTTTCTTTTTTATTGTAATATTTTATTGGAAAACAAATATACAACTTGGAATGGATTTTAGGCAAATTATGCCATCAGTAGATTATCTTTAAGTGGCTAACAACAGTGTAAAAAGCAAGTAACAGGAGGAAAAAATGTTTCCAGTACAAGACAAACAGTATGAAAAAATAGTATATAAAAACCTGAATAACACACCTTTTTTGCAATAGTGCAACTTTTTAGTGCATATTGTTAACTGTTTATAGTCTACACAGTTACAACTTCACACTTCAACAACATGCTCACAGATCCTAAAGAAACCTGCTTTATAAGAAGGCATAACCTAGATATTCCTTCATTTGACCAACTCCATCTAATTTTAGATGTGCAGAATGGCTTAGATATATATTCAAGTGTAAGCCACATACAACATATTACTTGATCAATATTCTAAAATCAGGTTTCAGGACAATGACATTAAGAGAAAGGAAGAAAACATGGAGGAATGAAGTCCTAACTACTATACATCCATATGGTGTTATTTTTTGACAGTGGTGAAAAGCCTTTACAGATAAGTTATGAAGAAAAGGCAAATAAACAGTTTTGTACAAGAAATGTAACACATTCTGTACAACGTCAACTTTGCTGTCATCATTTGTACAAACTCTCCATACTTTACTTGACGATCACCATCAATATCTGCCTCCCTGATCATTTCATCGCCTTGGTATCTGTTAACTTCTTTCTAAGGTTTATAGGGTGAAGCTCTGTTGCACTAATATAACCATTGCCAATCTTATCAAACACATGGAATGTTTCTTTTTCAATGTCTGGGTCTTTCATTTGTCCTGCCATCATTGTCAGAAATTCAAGAGGGTCGATTGTGCCCTTACCATCAGCATCTACTTCATTAATCATATCCTCTGCTTCTGTTGGAGTCTACCCAAGATACTTCGTTACAGTTCTCAATTGCTTTATTGTTACAGTTCCATCATCATCCTTGTCAGATAGAGAAAAAATTCCTTTGAATTCTGCAATCTGCTCTCCCATCGGTTGGTCACCTGTGCTGCAAGCACTTCTGGTTTCACAGATGCAACCATACAACCTCATGGCTGGCTGGCTGACTCACTCCACTCAAACTCAGTTTTTTTGTTTTGTTTTGTTTTATTTAGCCTTACATTGCTTTTGTTTCCTTATTTCCCTAAGGTGGAAACTTAGATGATTGATTTGAAATCTCTATTCTTTTCTAATACATGTTTTTAATGTTATTATACATTTCTCTTTAAGCAGTGCTTTTGCTGCATCCTACAAATTTTGATATTTTAAATTCATTTTCATTTAGTTAAAATTGTTTTTTAAAATTTCTCTTGGTATTCCTTTAGCCACATGTTATTTAGGAGTGTATCATTTAATCTCCAAATACGCAGTATAGAAAACATTGAAAAATAATTATAAAAATGTGTTATTTTGTATTTAAGCAAGAGCAAATTCCAGATAAACTGTTGCATATATGTAAATATTTAATACCCAAATGATGAAAAAATATGCAAAAATATTTACCTGTTTTTAGGATAAGGAAGGATATCCTAATCATAGACAAGCAATCTAGAGTAAAAACTGATAGGTTTTTAAAATATTTAAATTAACACCAATCTTATAGCAATAGAAGTCAGAGTAGTGGGAGTGGATTAGCTTTGGGCTGAGGCACAAGAGAGATTTCTAGAACACAAGTTATATTCTATTCCTTTACTTTGGTAATGGTCACATCACTGTTCATTTTCTGATAATTTATCAACATGCTCATTTCTAATTGTCCACCTTTCTATATGCATAATGTGCTTTAATAAAATGTATACAAATTTAGTAGATCAAGATAACTATAAAATAGTCACTGGTAGAAAACGGAATTGGGATATGTTTTATAGAATATGTTAATACTAGGACTATAGAGTTATGTTAATCATTAAGAAAACCATAACCACCTAAGATGATACATAGTTATAAACCATGCATAAATAAATGACAGAAAAATTGAAAATACAGAGACATACATACATATTTAACAAAAGAAAAAACTATATAGTTTAAAACAAACATTACTTTTGCATTTAAAATTGGGAAAATAAAGCAAAAATTATATAAAAACATGGATAATTAAGATGTTAAAAAAAGATCATTTTATACACTGGAGATTGAAAATTACTACACTTTAAGAAAGAAAAAAATGTGCGAAGCATAGAATATAGAACAGTATGATCACAAACTGGAAGGAAAGAGATGAAATGCATGTGTTACATATGCAGAGAAATAAACATTATGTAAACATGTATTAACACAAGTGATTATAAAAAAGCAATAAGCTTATTGGTAAAGTTTAAGTCATTATTATTTAATTATATACAGTTTTTTAGCCATAAAAAGGCATTTTTGGATTTTATATCCAAGTGTGCTAGCAGTAAGATATAGTGTAAGCAAAAATAGCCATATATTTTAAAACCTGAGGTTAGTTTCCATGAAAGAAACTCATCCAAATCAACCTTACCACTTATTCCAGTCTTTGATATATTCAAAGTATTAGGTCAATTATTCCTTGATTGTCTTTCACTTAATATCTGACATTGCAATGCACATTACATGTGAAGAATACCAGTAAAAATAATGAACCAAGAAACATTTGTTAAGGCCATAAAAGCAATTTTGGAGAACAACTGAGTCACATTCAAAGTCAGTGAGAAATGTGAATCCAGCACAAATAGAACACTTAACAACTGAGTAAGATAAGCCCAAAGGATGATGACAAAATGGGCAATAATAAGACAATTTCTACTAACAAAAGATACACTTCATGTGAAAATGTATTAAATATATATTTTTTTAAATTGACCTTTTGTATGAAAGTACAACAAATGTTAAACATGGATACTGAATAACTCCATAATTAAGCAATATAAAAAGTTGAAATATTTCCCAATTATTTAATAAAGTCAGAGTAAATGTAAAGTAAAATTTCACTTTGTAAATCAGTACTTTTTAAATCAATATTTTCTATAAAAGTCCTCTTTCTCGGGGGCGGAGCAAGATGGCTGAATAGGAACAGCTCCAGTCTCCAGTTCCCAGTGCCAGCGACACAGAAGACAGGTGATTTCTGCATTTTCAACTGAAGTACTGGGTTCATCTCACTAGGGAGTGCCAGACAATCGGTGCTGGTCAGCTGCTGCAGGCCGACCAGCCAGAGCTGAAGCAGGGCGAGGCATCGCCTCACCTGGGAAGCGCAAGAGGGAAGGGAATCCCTTTTCCTAGCCAGGGGAACTGAGACACACAACACCTGGAAAATTGGGTAACTCCCACCCCAATACTGCGCTTTACCAAGGATCTTAGCAAACAGGCACACCAAGAGATTATATCCCACACCTGGCCAAGAGGGTCCCCCGCCCACGGAGCCTCCCTCATTGCTAGCACAGCAGTCTGCTATCTAAGGCAAAGCAGCAGTGAGGCTGGGGGAGGGGCGCCCACCATTGCTGAGGCTTAAGTAGGTAAACAAAGCCGCTGGGAAGCTCAAACTGGGTGGAGCTCATAGCAGCTCAAGGAGGCCTGCCTGTCTCTGTAGACTCCGCCTCTGGGGACAGGGCACAGCTAAACAACAACAACAACAGCAGCAGCAAAAGCAGCAGAAACCTCTGCAGATGCAAACGAGTCTGTCTGACAGCTTTGAAGAGAGCAGTGGATCTCCCAACACGGAGGTTGAGATGTGAGAACAGACAGACTGCCTGCTCAAGTGGGTCCCTGACCCCTGAGTAGCCTAACTGGGAGACATCTCCCACTAGGGCCAGACCGATACCCCATACCTCACACGGTGGAGTACACCCCTGAGAGGAAACTCCAAAGCAAGAATCAGACAGGTACACTTGCTGTTCAGAAATATTTAATCTTCTGCAGCCTCTGCTGCTGATACCCAGACAAAAAGGGTCTGGGGTGGACCTCAGGCAATCTCCAACAGACCTACAGCTGAGGGTCCTGACTGTTAGAAGGAAAACTATCAAACAGGAAGGACACCTACACCAAAACCCCATCAGTACGTCACCATCATCAAAGACCAGAGGCAGATAAAACCACAAAGATGGGGAAAAAGCAGGGCAGAAAAGCTGGAAAATCAAAAAATAAGAGCGCATCTCCCCCTGAAAAGGAATGCAGCTCATCACCAGCAACGGATCAAAGCTGGATGGAGAATAACTTTGATGAGATGAGAGAAGAAGGCTTCAGTCCATCAAACTTCTCAGAGCTAAAGAAGGAATTACGTACCCAGCGCAAAGAAACTAAAAATCTTGAAAAAAGAGTGGAAGAATTGATAACTAGAATAATTAATGCAGAGAAGGCCATAAACAAACTGACAGAGATGAAAACCATGACACGAGAAATACGTGACAAATGCACAAGCTTCAGTAACCGACTTGATCAACTGGAAGAAAGAGTATCAGCGATTGAGGATCAAATGAATGAAATGAAGCGAGAAGAGAAATCTAAAGAAAAAAGAAGAAAAAGAAATGAACAAAGCCTGCAAGAAGTATGGGATTATGTGAAAAGACCAAATCTACGTCTGATTGGGGTGCCTGAAAGTGAGGGGGAAAATGGAACCAAGTTGGAAAACACTCTTCAGGATATCATCCAGGAGAGCTTCCCCAACTTAGTAGGGCAGGCCAACATTCAAATTCAGAAAATACAGAGAACGCCACAAAGATACTCCTTGAGAAGAGCAACTCCAAGACACATAATTGCCAGATTCACCAAAGTTGAAATGAAGGAAAAAATCTTAAGGGCAGCCAGAGAGAAAGGTCGGGTTACCCACAAAGGGAAGCCCATCAGACTAACAGCAGATCTCTCAGCAGAAACTCTACAAGCCGGAAGAGAGTGGGGGCCAATATTCAACATTCTGAAAGAAAAGAATTTTAAACTCAGAATTTCATATGCAGCCAAACTAAGTTTCGTAAGTGAAGGAGAAATAAAATCCTTTACAGATAAGCAAATGCTTAGAGATTTTGTCACCACCAGGCCTGCCTTACAAGAGACCCTGAAGGAAGCACTAAACATGGAAAGGAACAACCAGTACCAGCCATTGCAAAAACATGCCAAAATGTAAAGACCATCGAGGCTAGGAAGAAACTACATCAGCTGATAAGCAAAATAACCAGTTAATATCATAATGGCAGGATCAAGTTCACACATAACAATATTAACCTTAAATGTGAATGGACTAAATGGTCCATTTAAAGACACAGACTGGCAAACTGGATAAAAAGTCAAGACTCATCAGTGTGCTGTTGTACACTGATGTGTACCCATCTCTGATGTGAGACCCATCTCACATGCAGAGACATACATAGGCTCAAAATAAAGGGATGGAGGAAGATCTACCAAGCAGATGGAGAACAAAAAAAAGCAGGGGTTGCAATACTAGTCTCTGATAAAACAGACTTTAAACCATCAAAGATCAAAAGAGACAAAGAAAGTCATTACATAATGGTAAAGGGATCAATTCAACAGGAAGAGCTAACTATCCTAAATATATATGCACCCAATACAGGAGCACCAAGATTCATAAAGCAAGTCCTTAGAGACTTAAAAAGAGACTTAGACTCCCATACAATAATAATGGGAGACTTCAACACCCCACTGTCAATATTAGACAGATCAATGAGACAGAAAGTTAACAAGGATATCCAGGAATTGAACTCATCTCTGCAGCAAGCAGACCTTATAGACATCTACAGAAGTCTCCACCCCAAATCAACAGAATATACATTCTTCTCAGCACCACATCGCACTTATTCCAAAATTGACCACATAATTGGAAGTAAAGCACTCCTCAGCAAATGTACAAGAACAGAAATTATAACAAACTGTCTCTCAGACCACAGTGCAATCAAACTAGAACTCAGGACTAAGAAACTCAATCAAAACCGCTCAACTACATGGAAACTGAACAACCTGCTCCTGAATGACTACTGGGTACATAATGAAATGAAGGCAGAAATAAAGATGTTCTTTGAAACCAATGAGAACAAAGATACAACATACCAGAATCTCTGGGACACATTTAAAGCAGTGTGTAGAGGGAAATTTATAGTACTAAATGCCCACAAGAGAAAGCAGGAAAGATCAAAAATTGACACTCTAACATCGCAGTTAAAAGAACTAGAGAAGCAAGAGCAAACACATTCGAAAGCTAGCAGAAGGCAAGAAATAACTAAGATCAGAGCAGAACTGAAGGAGATAGAGACACAGAAAACCCTCCAAAAAATCAACGAATCCAAGAGTTGGTTTTTTGAAAAGATCAACAAAATTGATAGACTGCTAGCAAGACTAATAAAGAAGAAAAAAGAGAAGAATCAAATAGATGCAATAAAAAATGATAAAGGGGATATCACCACCGACCACACAGAAATACAAACTACCATCAGAGAATACTATAAACACCTCTATGCAAATATACTAGAAAATCTAGAAGAAACGGATAATTTCCTGGACACTTACACTCTCCCAAGACTAAACCAGGAAGAAGCTGAATCCCTGAATAGATCAATAGCAGGCTCTGAAATTGAGGCAATAATTAATAGTTTACCTACCAAAAAAAGTCCAGGACCAGATGGATTCACAGCTGAATTCTACCAGAAGTACAAGGAGGAGCTGGTACCATTCCTTCTGAAACTATTCCAATCAATAGAAAAAGAGGGAATCCTCCCTAACTCATTTTATGAGGCCAACATCATCCTGATACCAAAGCCTGGCAGAGACACAACAAAAAAAGAGAATTTTAGACCAATATCCCTGATGAACATCGATGCAAAAATCCTCAATAAAATACTGGCAAACCGAATCCAGCAGCACATCAAAAAGCTTATCCACCATGATGAAGTGGGCTTCATCCCTGAGAGGCAAGGCTGGTTCAACATATGCAAATCAATAAACGTAATCCAGCATATAAACAGAACCAAAGACAAAAAACACAAGATTATCTCAATAGATGCAGAAAAGGCCTTTGACAAAATTCAACAGCCCTTCATGCTAAAAACTCTCAATAAATTCGGTATTGATGGAACATATCTCAAAATCATAAGAGCTATTTATGACAGACCTATAGCCAATATCATACTGAATGGGCAAAAACTGGAAGCATTCCCTTTGAAAACTGGCACAAGACAGGGATGCCCTCTCTCACCACTCCTATTTGACATAGCGTTGGAAGTTCTGGCCAGGGCAATCAGGCAAGAGAAAGAAATCAAGGGTATTCAGTTAGGAAAAGAAGAAGTCAAATTGTCCCTCTTTGCAGATGACATGATTGTATATTTAGAAAACCCTATTGTCTCAGCCCAAAATCTCCTTAAGCTGATAAGCAACTTCAGCAAAGTCTCAGGATACAAAATCAATGTGCAAAAATCACAAGCATTCCTATACACCAGTAACAGACAAACAGAGAGCCAAATCATGAATGAACTTCCATTCACAATTGCTTCAAAGAGAATAAAATACCTAGGAATCCAACTTACAAGGGATGTAAAGGACCTCTTCAAGGAGAACAACAAACCACTGCTCAGTGAAATAAAAGAGGACACAAACAAATGGAAGAACATACCATGCTCATGGATAGGAAGAATCAATATTGTGAAAATGGCCATACTGCCCAAGGTAATTTATAGATTCAATGCCATCCCCATCAAACTACAAATGAGTTTCTTCACATAATTGGAAAAAACTGCTTTAAAGTTCATATGGAACCAAAAAAGAGCCCACATTGCCAAGACAATCCTAAGTCAAAAGAAGAAAGCTGGAGGCATCAAGCTACCTGACTTCAAACTATACTACAAGGCTACAGTAACCAAAACAGCATGGTACTGGTACCAAAACAGAGATATAGACCAATGGAACAGAACAGAGTCCTCAGAAATAATACCACACATCTACAGCCATCTGATCTTTGACAAACCTGACAAAAACAAGAAATGGGGAAAGGATTCCCTATTTAATAAATGGTGCTGGGAAAATTGGCTAGCCATAAGTAGAAAGCTGAAACTGGATCCTTTCCTTACTCCTTATACAAAAATTAATTCAAGATGGATTAGAGACTTAAATGTTAGACCTAATACCATGAAAACCCTAAAAGAAAACCTAGGTAATACCATTCAGGACATAGGCATGGGCAAAGACTTCATGTCTAAAACACCAAAAGCAACAGCAACAAAAGCCAAAATTGACAAATGGGATCTAATTAAACTAAAGAGCTTCTGCACAGCAAAAGAAACCACCATCAGAGTGAACAGGCTACCTACAGAATGGGAGAAAATTTTTGCAATCTACTCATCTGACAAAGGGCTAATATCCAGAACCTACAAAGAACTCAAACAAATTTACAAGAAAAAAACAAACAACCCCATCAAAAAGTGGGCAAAGGATATGAACAGACATTTCTCAAAAGAAGACATTCATACAGCCAACAGACACATGAAAAAGTGATCATCACTGGCCATCAGAGAAATGCAAATCAAAACCACAATGAGATACCATCTCACACCAGTTAGAATGGCAATCATTCAAAAGTCAGGAAACAACAGGTGCTGGAGAGGATGTGGAGAAATAGGAACACTTTTACACTGTTGGTGGGATTGTAAACTAGTTCAACCGTTATGGAAAACAGTATGGTGATTTCTCAAGGATCTAGAACTAGATGTACCATATGACCCAGCCATCCCATTACTGGGTATACACCCAAAGGATTATAAATCATGCTGCTATGAAGACATATGCACACCTATGTTTATTGCAGCATGATTCACAATAGCAAAGACTTGGAATCAACCTAAATGTCCATCAGTGACAGACTGGATTAAGAAAATATGGCACATACACACCATGGAATACTATGCAGCCATAAAAAAGGATGAGTTTGTGTCCTTTGTAGGAGCATGGATGCAGCTGGAAACCATCATTCTCAGCAAACTATAGCAAGAACAGAGAACCAAACACTGCATGTTCTCACTCACAGGTGGGAACTGAACAATGAGATCACTTGGACTCGGGAAGGGGAACATCACACACCGGGACCTATCATGGGGAGGAGGGAAGGGAGAGGGATTGCATTGGGAGTTATACCTCATGTAAATGACGAGTTGATGGGTGCTGACGAGTTGATGGGTGCAGCACACCAACATGGGACAAGTATACAAATGTAACAAACCTGCACGTTATGCACATGTACCCTAAAACTTAAAGTATAATAATAATAATTTTTAAAAAGTCCTCTACAGAACAATTATAGTCCAATCTTACTTATAGGTACAAAATGTTTAATAAAACCTTTACAAATATAATGCAGATGTATTAAATAAATGAACACTCTGATCAAAGTATTTATTACAGAAAGGTGTTGGTATAAGGAAATATATCAACAAAATCCATTGCTCCAAAAAGACAATACATTAGTTTTGGCTTTAAAGAATTATTTATTGCAATAATTGCTTAAGTCATGTCTGATATGTTTTTTTTTCTGAATGTCTCAACTTCATTTATTTCCCCCTACTTCTTGATATAAAATGTTGGTTCTGATTTACGTGGTTTTACTTTAGTTTTATAATACAGCAACAGTGATAATCCCAAATTTTTATTTGAATTAGGTGGTTGGGAGCATTGGTTTTGAAATGCAAGTTAGATACTTGCCTTTTGCTTTTGCAAATTTTTTCAGCACTTTTTTTTGTTTGTTTTGTGTGTTTTGATTTCTTCATTTGTGTTATAGTATTTTTCCTTCCCAATAAGTTCATCGTTATTTACATTTTTAATAGTTATTTATTTAATCAGTATTTCCAATTGTAGCAGTTGTTCGAAATATTTTACTCCAAGTCTCAATGTTCTCTTCAAATTTGAAAATATATTTTATAATTTACTTGTCTTTCTTCTATGTTTTCTTTTATTACATTTGTCTCTTTTATTTGAAGAACCTGTTCTTGGTCTTAGCTATCAGTTCTACGAATGATAGGTTTCTTTTTCACATTATAAATTTTCTTTATCTTTTCACATCACCACCCAGGTAGTAAGCATAGTACTCAATAAGGTAATTTTTTACTCCTCAACTTTCTCCTTCTTTCACACTCGAGTAAGGCCCTGTGTCTACTATTTCTTTATTTGTGTCCATATGTACTCAATGTTCTCACTAAGAGAACATGAGATGTTTTGTTTTCTGTTTCTGTCTTATTCACTTAGTATAATGGCCTCTAGTTTCATCCATGTTTCTGCAAATGACACAATCTCATTCCATTCTAATGGCTGCATAGTATGGATGGCAGTGGCGGCCCGTCTGGAAAAGCCACTGCCGTGTCGCTGACTGCAGTCAGGGAGGCAGGGCCAGGTCTGCGTACTCCATGGAGTTGGCAGGAGCTGGGAACAGGTGAAGCCCCACCCCCTTTCAAGTTAGAGGGGTGGGATTCCCGCCCTTTTGGGCAGCTGCAGCCGCTCAGTCGTGGCTGCGGACCCGGATGCCTCTGCATTCTCAGAGGCTTAGGAAGCGCCCCCTTCCCTGCAGGCTCCGAAGTGTCTGCTCCCACTTCCTGGCCTCTCCGCACTCCGGAAACCGCACTCTGGAAGGCAGCTGTGCTCACCACTATACCACCAACTCCCCACTCCAATTTTGGAGCAAAGTTGTGGCTGAGCCCGGGTGCTGTCACAACCTGGTGAGTGTGCATGTGCTCAGGGCAGTGCTGACACACCAGCACCCTGCTGCCTCAGCCCCCTCCAGACTTGGGAAACGAAGGAGCACAGGAGGGAGGCTGAAGGGGGACTAAAGGTGATTAGGTGTGAGCCTGCAGGCACCCCTCCACACGAACAGCCTGGGCACTGTGGGGCACCATAGATGGCAGATTAATGGCGGCAGGAGGCAGACAGGCTCCCGGGAAGAAAAGGGCAGGTGCCCAGTTAAACCCCACCTTGGGACCAGGCTGCCGGTTCTGCAGACCAGAGTGAGAACTTAGGGTCCTTTTTCCAGGCCCGCCCATGGCTGCCCATGGACCAATCAGTATGCACTTCCTCCCCTCTGAAGCCCCTAACAATCCTGGACGCAGCCCCCCTCCAGGAGACAACAGAAAGACCTGCCTGCAGAGAGGAGCTCCCAACTGTGGGTCTCTTCTCTGCTGAGAGCAGAGCAGGTGATGGGATGACCTGACAGCAGAGAGGAGCTACCCACCGGGAGTCTCCTCTGAGCTGTTCTGTTGCTCAATAGAGCATCTCTTTCTCTTGCTCACCCTCCACTTGTCCATGTACATCATTCTTTCTGAACACAAAACAAGAATTCAGGACCCGCTTAATGGCAGGGCTGAAAGAGCTGTAACACAAACAGCGCTGAAACATGCCCTTTGCTTGCCACTTTGCAGGCAACAAGAAAAAAAAACAACAGAAGAGCTGCAGCTCTTTCGGGAGCCCAGACCTAGGAGCTCCCCATGCCAGGGCTATGACACCCTGTTTGGGGCTCTGCAGTTCCTGGCATCTCCAAGCTCCGGGGTGCCACTGTGTTTCATGCTGCTAGCTGTGGAAGCTGCTTGCAAAACGCCTGGTCCCTCTGCAGTCTCACAGAGAGCTGGGACCCCTGCTGGTGCCTGGAGCTGCCTACCACGCTGCAGCTGGTGTGCCCGGCTGTGCGCAGTGGCTGGACACCATGCTCACTTGCTCACACGTCATTCACCACTCTGTGCCTGGCTTGCCTTTGGCAGCATGGGATCCAGGCCAGTAGCATGAGCCAAGCACAGTCTGCTAAGTCGACTAGGTAGAACAAGCCCAGCAGGCCTGAGCAAAACTTGGGCAAAGGTGCCACCAGCCACAGAGGTTTCCAGCCAGAAGAGTGAAACTGCAAGGACCCTGTAACAGTATTCCATGGGGTATATGTACCACATTTTCTTTATGCAGTCTACCGTTGATGGGGATTTAGATTGATTCCATGTCTTTGGTATTGTGCATAGTGCTGCAGTGAATATACACATAAATGTGTCTTTATGGTAGAATGATTTATAATCCTTTCGACATATACCCAATAATGGAATCGCTAGGTCAAATGCATTTTCTGCTTCGAGTTCTTTGAGAAATTGCCAAAATGCTTTCCACAATGGCTGAACCAACTTATATTCCAACCAGAAGTGTAAAAGCATTCCTTTGTCTCTGCAACCTCGCCAGCATCAAATATTGTTTGACTTTTTATTAATGGCCATTCTGACGGGTATGAGATAGTATCTCACTGTGGTTTTGATTTGCATTTCTTTAATGATTAGTGATGTGGAGCATGTTAAGCATTTTTTAATATTCTTGTTTGCTACATGTATGTCTTCTTTTAAAAAGTATCTGTCAATATACTTTGCCCACTTTTTAATGTGGTTATTTGTTTTGTTCTTGTAAATTTGTTAAAGTTTTGTATGGATTCTGGATACTAGATCTTTGCTAGATGATTAGTTTGCAAATATTTTCTTCCATTCTATAGGATTTCTGTTTACTCTAGTGAAAGTTTCATTTGCTGTGCAGAAGCTCTTTAATTAGGTCCCCTTTGTCAATTTCTATTTTTGTTGTGATTGCTTTTAATGTCTTTGTCATGAAATATTTGCCAGATCCTATATCCAGAATAGTATTTTCTAGGTTATCTTTTAGAGTTTTATAGCTTTAGGGTGTACATCTAAGTTTTTATTCCACTGCGAGTTGATCATTGTATGTAATGTAAGGAAGAGGTCCAGTTTCAACTGTCTGCATATGGCTAGCCAGTTAGTTCAGCTCCATTTATTGAGTAGGAAGTCATTTGCTCATTTATTTTTATTTCAGTTTTGTCAAAGATCAAATAATTGTAGGTGTTCAGCATTATTTCTAGGCTCTCTACTCTGTTCTGTTGGTTATGTGTCTGTTTTGTACCATTACCCATACTGTTTTGGTTACTGTAGCCTTGTAGTATAGTTAGAAGTTGGGTAATGTAATGCCTCCAGCTTTGTTCTTTTTGCTTAGGATTCCCTTGTCAATTAAGGCTATTTTGGTTATATATGAGCTTTAAAAATTCTTTTTCTGATTATGTGAAGAATATCATTGGTAGTTTGATAAGAATAGCATTGAATCTGTCAATTGCTTTGAGCAGTATCATCATTTAAATATAACATTGATTCTTTCTAGCCATGAGCATGAAATGTTTTTCCATTTGTTTATGTAAACTTTAATTTCTTTCAGCAGTGTTTTGTAATTCTCATTGTAGAGATCTTTCACCTCTCAGGTGGCTATATTCCTAGATATTTTATTCTGTTCATGGCTACCGGGACTGGGATTGTGTTCTTGATTCAGCTCTCAGCTTGGAAGTTGTTGGTGTATAGAAATGCTACCGATTTTCGCACACTGACTTTTTTCCTGAAGTTTTGCTGAAATTGTTTATCAGGTCAAAGAGTTTGGGGCAAAGGCTATCAAAAAGGGATAGTTTGACCTCCTTTCTTCCTATTTGGATATCTTTTATTTCTTTATTTTGCCTGTAGCTCTGGCCAGGACTTCCAGTACTATGTTGAATAAAAGTGGTGAGAAACGTCATCCTTGTCCTGTTCTGTTTTTCAAGGGAAATGCTTCTAGCTTTTGCCCATTCAGTGTAATGTTGGCTATGGGTTTGTCATAAATGGCTCTTGTTATTTTTAAGCATGTTTCTTTAATGCCTAATTTGTTAAGGGTTTTTAATAAGAAAGGATGCTTAATTATAAACATCCTTTTCTGCATCTATTGAGATGAACTTTTTTTGTATTTAGTTCTATTTATGTGATGAATCACATTTATTGATTTGTATATGTTGAACCAATCTTGCATACCAGGGAAAAAGCCAACTAATTCCTGGTTTATTAACTTTTTGATGAGTTGCTGGATTCAGTTTGCTAGTATTTTGTTGAGTATTTCTGCATCTATGTTGATCAAGGTTATTGGCCTGAAGTTTGTTGTTGTTGTTGTTGTTGTTGTTGTCTCTGACTGGTTTGGTATCAAGATGATGGTGATCTCATAGAATGAGTTAGGTCTCACAGAATTCTCATTTTTTTTTTTTTTTTTGGAATAGTTTCAGTAGGAATGGCACCAGGTCTTCTTTATATATCTAGTAGAATTCAGTTGTAAATCCATCTGTCCTAGATTTATTCTGGTTGGTAGACTTTTTATTACTAATTCAATTTTGCAAATCATTATTAGTTTGTTCAGGGATTCAATTACTTTTTGTTTCATTATTGGGAGGTTGTGTGTTTCCTGAACTTTATCCATTTCTTTTGGGACTTCTTGCTTGGGTGCATAGAGGTGTTCATAATAGTTTCTGAGTGTTTTTTTAATACTTCTATGGGGTTAATGTTAATGTTCCCTTTGCCATTTCTGATTGTGTTTATTTGGATTTACTCTTTTTTTTTTTTATTAGTCTAGCTAGAGGTCTATCTTATTTATTCATTCACAAAAACAATTTGTGGATTCATTGATCTTTGATTATATTTTGTTGTATGTGTCTCAATTTCCTTCACTTCAGCTCTGATATTAGTAAATTGTTTTCTCCTTGCTTTAGGGTTCATTTGCTCCTGTTTTTCTAGTTCGTCTACATGGGATGTTAGGTTGTTAGTTTTAGATCTTTCTAACATTGTGATGTTGGCATTTAGCACTGTAAAGTTCCCTCTTAAGACTATTTTAATTGTGTCCTAGAGAGTCTGATAGTTTGTGTCTTTGCTCTCATTTGTTTCAAAGAATTTGTTAATTTCTGCCTTAAATTCATTGTTTACCCAAAGGTTATTTAGAATCAAGTTGTTTAACTTTCATATAATTGTAGAGTTTGAGTGATTTTCTTAGCATTAATTTCTATTTTTTTATTGTGCTATGGTCTGAGAATGTGATTGGAATGGTTTAAGATTTTCTTTTCTTTGTTTTCTCCTGAGGATTATTTTATGTCCAATTCTCTGGGTTATTTCAGAATATTTGCCATATGGTGATGAAAAGAATATATAATCTGCTGTGTTTGGTTGGATAGGCCTGTAGGTGTCTATTATATCCATTTGGTCAAGTGTTGTGTTCAGGTCCTGAATATCTTAATTAATTTTCTGCCTCAGTGATATGTCTAACACTATAAGTAAAATGTCCAAGTTCCCCACTGTTACTTTGTGAAAATCTAAATCTCTTTGTAGGTCTCTCCATTAGTCAAGGTTCTCTAGATGGACAGAACTAACGGGACAGATGTACATATAAAGGGGAGTTTACGAAGGAGTATTGACTCACATCATCACAAGGTGAGGTCCCACAATAGGCCATCTGCAAACTGAGGAACAAGGAAGCCAGTCTGAGTCCCAAACCTCGTAAGTAGGGAAGACAACAGTGCAGCCTTCAGTCTGTTATTGAAGGTCCAAGAATCCCAAAGCTGAAGAACTGGGAATCCAAAGTTCAATGGCAGGAAGCATCCAGCATGGGAGAAAGACGGAGTCCAGAAGACTCAGCAAGTCTGCTCTTTTCATTCCTGCTTTTATGCTGACAGCTGATGATGTGGTGCCCACCTAGATTAAGGGTGGATCTGCTTCTCCCAGTCCACTGACTCAAATGTGAATCTCCTGTGGCAACACCCTCACAGACACACCCAGGAAGAATTCTTTGCATCCTTCAATCCAATCAAGTTGACACTCAATATTAACCATTACAGTCTCTAAGAACTTGCTCTATAAGTCTGGGTGCTCCTGTGTTGGGGCTTCTTTTTGAATTGAACTCTTTACCATTATGTAATTCTCTTCTTTGTCTTTTTTTTTTGTCTTTGTTGGTTTTAAGTCTGTTTTGTCTGAAATAAGAATAGCAGCCCTGTCTGTTCGTTTTTCTTTCCTTCCTTCCTTCCTTCCTTCCTTCCTTCCTTCCTTCCTTCCTTCCTTCCTTCCTTTCCTTTCCCTTCCCTTCCCTTCCCTTCCCTTCCCTTCCCTTCCCTTCCCTTCCCTTCCTTCCTTCCTTCCTTCCTTCCTTCCTTCCTTCCTTCCTTCCTTCCTCTCTCTCTCTCTTTCTCTCTCTCTCTCTCTCTCTTTCTCTCTTTCTTTCTTTCTTTCTTTCTTTCTTTCTTTCTTTCTTTCTTTCTTTCTTTCTTTCTTTCTTTCTTTCTTTCTTTCTTTCTCTTTCCTTCTTTCTCTCCTTCCTTCCTTCCTTCCTTCCTTCCTTCCTTCCTTCCTTCCTTCTTTCCTCTTTCTTTCTTTCTTTTTTTTTATTTGCTAGATTCTTCTCGATCCCTTTACTTTGAGATTGTGAGTGTCATTGCATGGGCAGTAACTCTCTTGAAGATTGTCTATCATTGGTCTTGGTTCTTTATCTAGCATGCTAGTCTATGCCTTTAAATTGTGGCATTTACCCCATTTACTTTCAAGGTTAATATTGTTATGTGTGAATTTGATCCTGTTCTTGTGGTGTTAGCTGGTTGTTATGCAGACTTTTTTGTATGGTTGCTTTATAGAGTCAATGGTCTATTTACTGAAGTGTGTTTTTGTAGTGACTGGCAATGGCCTTTCTTTTCCATATTTGGCATTCCTTTTAAGGCAGGTCTGGTGGTAATGGGCTCCTTTAGTAGTTCTTGTCTGAAATGGATCTTATTTCTCTTTCACTTTTGAAGCTTAGTTTAGCTGGATATGAAATTATTGGTTGAAAATAATTTTCTGTAAGAATGTTGAGCATAATCCTCCAATCTCTTCTGGTTTCTTACATTTCTGCTGAACATTTTGCTGTTAGCCTGATGAGGTTACCTTCGAAGGTTACCTGCCCCTTCTCTCTAGTCAGCTTTAACATTTTTTCATTCACTTTAACCTTGGAGAGTCTGATGATGATGTGTCTTGTAAATGTTTTTTATTGTTGTTTAGTGTCCCTCAGGGCATCTCTGCATTTCCTGAATTTGAATGTTGGTCTCTCTAGCAAATTTGCAGGAATTTTCATGGATGAAATCCTCAAATATATTTTCCAAGTGACTTGTTTTCTCCACATCTCTTCCAGGGAAGCCAATGAGTCATAGATTTGATCTCTTTACATAATCCCATATTTCTCAGAAGTTTCATTCTTTTTTTTTTTTTTTTTTTTTTTTGGTCTGAATGAGTTAGTTCAGAAAGCCAGCCTTCTAGTTCTGAGATTCTTTCCTCAGCTTGGTGTATTCTGCTATAATACTTACAATTACATTATGAAATTCTTCTAATATGTTTTCCATACTCTATCAGATCAGGTTGGTTATTTCTTATTATGGCCATTTTGTCTATCAGCTTTCCTATATCTTTCTATTGTAATCCTTGGATTGTGTGTCAACTTTCTTCTGAATCTCAATGATATTCATTCCTACCCATATTTGGAATTCTATTTCTGTCATTTCTGTCATTTAAACCTGAATAACTCTCCATGCTGGGGAACTGGTGCAGTCATTTGGAGGAAAAAAAGACACTTTATATTTTTGAGTTGCCAGGGTTCTTGTGCTGGTTCTTTATCATCTCTGTGGGCTGATATAGCTTCAACTATGTTGTAATTTGAGTATAGTCAGTTGGCATTCTTTCTGCATGTTTTAAGAATACTGAGGCTTTGTGCAGGATCTTTATCTGTAGCTGAGTTATTGTTCTTGATTTCCCAGAGGAGTATATTAGCAAAGTATTTTTGGTGTTGAAGCTTGGGCTGGGATCCAGTAGACAGTGCCTCAGCATAATGGCCAGAAGGTAGGCTCTAACTCAGCCATGTGAGTCCTCTATATTTCTTCTTGATTGCAGCCGTGCTCCCTCTCAATGCTCTAAAAGTGTGGACTCCTCTCCCACTCAAGGGCTGGCTGCAGATCTCGGCTTGGCACTCCTGGGCTGCACACCACTACCCTGGGGTAAGCTCAGGCTTTATGCTTCTTCCCCAGCTTGGAGACAGCAGGGGAAGGAACCTTGGCAGTGGCTATGCCAGATGGTGTTTCACTGTCTTTTGGGGGTCCACCCCAGAGAAATGCAGAGCCACTGCCAGTCAGTGCATTTCGCCTGGGATAAGGTGGCTGCATTGAGGCCTCAAGCTGGGGAGTCTTGCCTGGTGATGACTGAGGTGGGGGGCACTTACTGGGGGACTGACTGGCCTCTTCTCCTTAGGGTGGCTATGGCTTGCTGAATGTGTGGTTAAAGCACTCAGGGTCTTTGGTTCTTTCTCAGTTTGAGGGCCGGAAGGGCAGTACCACTGTAGCAGCAGTGGCAGAGAGGCTGCTGGTTGCCTTTGAGAGCTCCACCCGAGAAAAATGCAGGGCCGCTGTTACTAGGGATGTTTAGCCAGAGGGTGGGACAGCTGCTCTACTGGCACTGGTGATCTGAGTTAGGACCCCCACTGCTGAAGGGTATTGGGTTCTGGATCGCAGCAAGGAGAGACTGCGCTACTCTTGTATGGCGACTGTGTCATGCTAGCAGTGCAAGTGAAGCCCTCAGGCCCTTTGTTTCTTCTCCAGGTCAAGAGCAGCAGGGCAGAACCACCATCATGGCAGTGCCAGAGGGGTGATCAGTTGCCTCTAGGAGCCCCTTCTCCGAGAAAGAAACACAGAGCCACTGTTTGTGGAAATCCTCAACTAGGGTGGGAGAGCTGTTCTGCTATCCCAAGCCATGGGCCTTGCTTGCTAAAGAGTGTGGGCGGGAGACTCATAAGGAAGAGAGACTGGTCTCCTCTTCACATGGTGCCTGCAGTACGCTGGAGGTTCTAGTGGAGCCTGGACCAGACCTATTTTTCCTTTCCCAGCCCAAGGGCAGTCGGGGAGGTACTACTTCAGCTGCAGTGACAATGGGGCTATGGGTTGTCTCTAGGATTTCATCTTCAGTGAAATGCAGAGCTACCACCCACTCAAGTGGTCAGGAGGGGATAGGCTGATTGTGCAAGGGCTCAGGTCAAGAGCCACTGCCCAGTGAAGAGTAGTGGATGTGGGAATGCTTGTGAAAAACAATCTGTCTGCTTTTCTATAAGGTGTCTGTGCTGTACTAGGGGTCTGCATCAGTTCGCCACTACTTGCTACCTCCCGAGCCTGAGGACAGTGAGAGGGAGCACTGCGGGGCAGCATAAATGGTGGCCTACTTGCTCCCTCTGAGAGCTCTCTTACAGAAAAGCACAGAACTGCTATCAGCCTGAGAGCCAAGGCACGGAGTTGCTGAGGTGCCAGGTTATTAGGTCCTGCTCAGCAAGGAGTAATAGGGATAGGAACCTGCATGGGAAACAGTCTGGTTACTTTTCTGTAAGGTGGCTGTGCTGTGCTGGGGTTCCATGATACTTCCTAATTACTGCCTGCCCTCCAGAGCCTGAGGACAACAAGATGGGACTTGCAAAGCAGCAGAAAACCATGGCTGTCTCTACCTCTGGAGCTCTGTCCCATGGCAGCAAGAGCTGCTGCCAGTCTGAGTGCCTAAGCAGTGGATGGCTGAGGTCCCACATGAGGGGACCCTGCCCTGAGAAGTAGCAGGGGTCAGGATCTTGTGCGGAAAACAGTCTGGCTGCTTTTTCGTAAGGCAGCTGCACTGTGCTGGGTGTCTGCAATAGTTCCTAATCTCTGTGCGCCTTCCTGAACCTGAGAGTAACTAGAGGGAGGCTTGCAGAGCAGCAAAAATGGTGTCCTGCGTCTCCTTCTGAGAGCTCCACCCCAGGGAAGTACAGAGCTGTTACTGGCCCAAGAACTCAGGAAGGGCTGAAGTGACCTCACTAGCATCACAGGCTAGAGGACCTTATCCTGCAAAGTGCTGCAGAGGCCTTCAGCCCATCACTGCTCAGCCCCATGGATTTGGCCCCTTTCCTGGAGGAGTAGAGGGAGTCTGGTCTCTCATGTTAACTGAGCTGCAGCTACTGGGGCCATGGTGCCTGGGGATGCAAGGCTCTCAGGACTCCATGTATGCCTGAGCAGTGGCTCTTCCCATACTCCATGTAGCTCTCCGTGTCAGTCTGGAGGCCCCTGTGTTGGGGACCATGGATGCATCCCCCCTGACCCCAGGAATGCAGAGGTCTGTGGCAGAATTTTGGGTCCCTGAAGACTCTTATTCACTGCTTCTGTGTAGTGGGCAGACATCCCCCGCTCCATGCCACTTCTAGGCGGACTGTTGTTCTATCTTGCTCTTCTCTGTTATGCATAGGTCAAGCTGTTTCCCTGATGAATCATAGTGTGTCAGCATGTCTGTTCCGGGTGAAGAACTAGTGTCCACTCATCACTCTTTCTTTTCTTGGTAAGAGCCAAGCACACAAGCCGTTTCTAGTCAGCCATCTTGGCCTGACATTTGCTATTTTCTAGTTTACGTAAGGCAGTCCTTATTCATGCAACAATTCCTAAATCATCTGAGTAATTTTCTTCCTTCCTCAAAGTTTCAGTATTAGTTTCTAGCAATACTTTATTATTGATATAAGAAAGTTATAAAACTGTTATTTTAGAAATTAAAATATTTTATGGTATAGATTATGAGCAATATTTGAAAATGCATTTCTCATCGTTAAGGTACAACATTATAACAATGCACAGTTATTTATGAAAACATTAAATAATTCAAGTTCTTTAAGTCCTTAATGATTTACTTTTGTCTCCTTGACCTACGGAGTATTATGGTAATGCATAACATTTTAATATTACTGAGGTGTTTCCTTATATTTCTGACAATGCTTTCTTTTTATAGAATGATGCTATATAATTCTATGTATAGAGTTTCACGACTCTCATGGTTCTACCTTGTATCAATATGCAATTAACCTTTTTGTACAATTTTTTATTTGGGTAATAATACCTAACATGAGACCTACCTTCTTAAATTTTGAGGTACACATACAATATTGTTAACTAGAACAATATTGTACAGCAGATCTCTAGAAGTTATCCATTTTGGATAACTTAAACTTTGTAGCCTTTGAGTAGCAATGCCCCATGTCCTCCTCCCTCCAGCCCCTGGCAATCACCATTCTACATTCTACTCTTTGCCTCTGTGAGAGTTCACTACTTTAGGTAGCTCATATATGTGTCTTTCTGTGACTGCTTACTTCACTTACAATAATGTCCTCCAGGTGTTTCCATGTTGTTGCATATACAAGGATTTCCTTCTTTATTAAGGTGGAATATTATTCTATTTACCTGGAATATTACATATGGAATATTATTTAACTTCAATAAAGAATGGATAAAGAAAATGTGATTCTTTATTCATTCACACATTGATGAACATTTAGGTTGTTTCTGGATCTTGTCCATTGTGAATAATGCTGCAATGAACATGGGAGTGCCTGTTGTGAGATGATTTCAATTCTTTTGAAAATATATGTACAAGTGTGATTGCTGGATAAATGATAGCTCGATTTTTAAGTTTTAAAGAACTTTTTTCTATAGCAGCTGTAGCATTTTGCATTCTCACCAATGGTGTTCAAAATTTCTAATTTCCTCACAACCCTTGCCAATCTTATCTTTAAAAAATACAGCCATTCTAACTCATGTGAGGTGATATCTGTTGTGGTTTAATTTTCATTTCCCTGGCGAATTGTGATGATGAGCAACTTTTCATATACTTGTTGACCATTTGTTTTCTTACCATTAACATAATTTTTCTACCGTTAATGAAGTTATTTGATTTTCTTTTGCTATTGAGCCGTAAGAGTTTCTTATGTGTTTTGCATATTAAGACGTTATCAAATATACAGTTTATACCAACTCAAGTGGTCAGGAGGGGATAGGGTGTCTACAAATGTTTGTCGCATTTCTTAGGTTGCCTTTTCACTCTGTTGATTTTTTTTTTTTTTTTTTTTTCTGTACACAGCTTTTTAGTTTCATGTTGTCCTACCTGTGTATTTTTAATTTTGTTTTTTGTGCTTTTGGTGACATATCAAAGAAATTACGCTGAGACCAATATCATGAAGCTTTTCCTCTATGTTTTTTCTAGGAGCTTTATAGTTTTAGGTTTTACAGATGTGTACTCTGAAAACTACAGGGCATTGATGAAATAAATTAAAGAAGAGACAAGTAAATGAAGAGACACACAGTGTTCATAGATTAGAAGACTTGACATTGTTGAAACACCTATGTTACCCAAAGCAATCTTCAGACTCAGTAAAATTCCTATCAAAACCCAATGTCATTATTACAGAAACAGAAAAAAATACTGAAAATTACATGAAACTACAAAATATCTGAATACCCAAAGCAGTCTTAAGAAAGAACAGCAAAGTTGGAAGTACCACACTGTTGGATTTCAAAATATATTACAAAGCAACAGCAATTATAACAGCATGGTGGTGGAATAGAATAGAGAGACCAGAAGGAAACCCATGCATATACAGTCAACTGATCTTCAGCTGGAATATTCTTCAACCAAGAATATGCAAATGGGAAGAGATAGTCTTTTTAATAAATTTCATTGAGAAAACTAAATCTCCTTGTGCAAAAGGATGAAATTAGACACTTATATTACATTATACACAAAAATAAGGTCAAAAGACATTACAGACTTGGACACATAGCTTTTCTGGGCCTTAGTTTTCTCATGTATAAATTTTTTCATCTATGAGATGTGGGTACGGATAGTAAAAAGTGTATATAGAGCTATAAGTATATTTTCTCTCTCTCTCTCTCTCTCTCTATATATATATATATATATGTATATGTTAGGCAGTGTTTTGGAAAATAATAAACTAGAAGGAACGATAAAAAGGATGTCTAAGAGGTGGCAATACGCTATTTTTTAATGTTGGTCAGGCAGTATATCTACAATAGTACAACATTTGAGAAGTCAGTAAGAAATAAGAGGAGTAATGTATGTTATGCTCCTAACATGAGTTCTGTTTTATTGTAGTAATTAAATGTTTGACACTTACTTGTGTGCTGTAGATTGCATAAATATTATTATCCTTATATTGAATTTAAAACCTGTGCTTTATTTTTGTTTGCATAATTTTATGATTTCATAGTTATTTAGGTTTTTATTTCTTGAATTTAATTTTTTTCAATCTGCCTGGGAAAATAAGGAAAAGGGGGGAGTAAAGAGAAACAATCATATACTTTATTGAGGCAAATGTATGTGCGTGTGTGTATATATACACATATATGTTGTATATATACATATATATTATATATATTTTATATATATATCTAAAGAGAGAGAGAGAGGGAGAGAGTACAAGTGACAGAAACTGAAACAGAAGGAGACTGAGTCATCTATCCTACAAGCATTTTCGAATACAGTTCCTAATACAGTAGAACATCTTAAATACTTCTTTTATAAACGGCATGAAAAAAATGCCAGAATGGGGATAGTGAGAACAATATGAAAAATAAAGAAAGAAGACTTACAAATTCTAGGAAATGATTTTAGAGAATTTATGAATGAAACTATGGGCATACTACATTCTGCTATGAGGTTTATATTAAAATAACCTTTATTTTTATCATTTTGAAAATCATTTAAAAATTTTAGTCAGAGCAAAAATTATTAGTAATCCCATCACCAAGAGGTAATCATGGTTACTATTTTACTCTATTTACTTTCTTCTGTTTTTCATTTGTTTTCTAATGAATGTACCTAGCATAGGGCCATTCACTTTGTCATCATCAGACAATTTTATTTTTATTACTCATTATTGTTATGGAATACAAATTTGTGTTTCCCCAAAATTCATATGTTCAAATCCTAAATCTCAATTGGATGCTTTTAGGAGGCAGAGTCTTTGAGGGGTAATTATGTATATAGGAGAGAGCCCTCATGATTGAATTTGTGTCCTCATATCAGGGATACAAGAGAGCTTGTTTTCTCTCTCTCTGTTTTCTGCCATGGGAGAATATAAGAAGAATATCACCATCTGGAAACCAATGGGCAGACCTTCACCAGGCATTAGATCTGCCAGCATCTAGATTTTGGACTTCTCAGCTTCCAGAACTATGAGAAACAAATGTTTGTTGCTTAAGCCAACAAGTTATGGTAATTTTTTAGAACAACCTGCACTAAGACAATTTATTATTATTATTATTATTATTATCATTGTTATTATTATTAGATGGAATCTCACTCTGTCGACCAGGCTGGAGTGCAGTGACATTATCTCAACTCACCCCAAACTCCACCTCCTGGGTTCAAGCAATTCTCCTGCCTCAGCCTCCTGAGTAGCTGGGATTACAGGCATGCGCCACCACACCCGACTAAGTTTTTATTTATTTATTTTTTTTTTTTTTTTAGTAGAGATGGGGTTTCATCATGTTGGTCAGGCTGGTCTTGAACTCCTGACCTCGGGTAATCCACCTGCCCCAGCCTCCCAAAATGCTGGGATGACAGGTGTGAGCCACTGTGCCCAGCCAAACTAAGACAATTATTAAAGCCACTAAAACATCTGTAGGGCAGAGAATCTTTATAAAATTACCAGGTCTTTTATTCTGTATCTCTTTCCTTAATGGATTCAACAAGAATAGGACATGCAGAGATAGATAGATATAGATCGATCGATCGATCAATCTGTTTTCAGAAATGAGAATTTGTGTATACCATTCTGGTTACATTATTATGGGAATGTGTTTGTAGATAAAAGTTTGAAATATGACAAACAACTAGGTACAGTGGCTTACTCCTATAAACCCAGCACTTTGGGAGGCTGAGACATGTGGATCACTTGAGCCCAGGTGTTCAAGACCAGCCTGGGCTACATGTCGAAACTCTGTCTCTACAAAAAATACAAAAATTAGCTGGGCATCGTGGCATGTGCTTGCAGCCCCAGCTAACCAGGAAACTGACAGTGGGAGATCACTTGAGCCTGAGAAGTTGAGGCTGCAGTGAGCCATGAATGCGCCACTCTATTCCAGTCTGAGTGACAGACTAAGACTCTGTCTCCAAATAAATAAATGAATAAACAACTAAAAAAGTGTGGGAGAATTATTTTAGAGACACATTCATTAGTGAACAAAGCTTTAAAACACAAGTATTCATGAATAATCTTCAAAATTTGAATGACAGTAGTATAGGCTCAAATGTGCAGAAAAAAACATTAAAAAGTGCTTAGTTGTGTACATCATTTTCTTTCATTTTATATACCTCTCTTTAATTTGCATAATTCTACACAATAAATAGTATACAAGTTTATACGGTAAATTGTTGTCTTCTATTATGTCTAGAATTATAACTATATAGCAAAATTTTAAAATATGATATTCTATTTGAAGTGTCTTATCTCCCAGTGAGCCATATTTTGGAATTCTAAAGGTGGGAGAAGACTTTTCAAACCCAGTTAATCTTTAAACAAATTCATGTACATAAAACTTATATTAATATTCTTCATAGTTGTGTCATAAAAATATCCTCTTCAAAAACTTAGAAATACATTTGAAAATTAATATTTATTCACAGTTTTATTATTTTAGGTTCATATTTGAGGAACAATTTGATATATATGATACAATGTTGGAATCAGGCAATTAGAATCGTATATGTAAAATAAAATAAAGGAATGAGATTATTTAGTTTAAAAAAAATTATTTCAAGCCAGGCTCACTGGTGGGCACCTGTAGTTCCAGCTACTCAGAAGACTGAGACAGGAGGATCCCTTGACCCCAGGAATTTAAGTCTATAATATGCCATCATGGTGCCTAAAAGTTGCCACTGAACTTCAGCCTGGGCAACATAGCAAGACTCCCATCTCTTAAAGAAGAAAAAAAAAGAAATTACTTTAAACTGTGAAGTTTTCTGTTTTCTTTCAAGATCTGCAAATATTGTGATATAAAAGAAATAACAACATTTAATTCCTTGGGAAAAATGTTTGGTAGTTGATAATATTTTCATGGTTGGAATATTCAGAGAAGACTTTGAATATATTTTACTTACAAATTAAATGTCCTTTACATTTATATAGAATTAAAAACAAATATAAGAACATTCTAACTGCCTTTCTATCTTAAAATTCCAAGTACTTCTGACTTAAAGAAGAAAAAATATGTCAAGGAGGGCTACAAAGTACCCTAACACATTAATAATTTTAAGTTTATAGAGTCGTGCATATATTAATAGAAAATAATATACATAAAATTAATGATCTTCTGTGTCAAAAGAGAAAAGGTATTTGTGATTTCTATCTTTTGTTACATGTAAATACATGTCTCAGAGAGAGACTCTGAGACTCTCCTAAAAATTCGAAACCACAAATTTCTTCCAGTGTGATTGATTTATCATGGAACAATTTGAGGATAAAATGAATTTTTTGTTGTATATCTACAGTTTTATTTACAAAAAAATGCTACATAGATATAGAAAAGTACACCAAACTAAATTCAGTTATATAGAGACACTTCATAATGTATTCCTTTATTTATTGGAGAGTAGATTCACTCTTTCTTTAATTAATTCACAATGTAACTACCTCATCTGTTGGTTGATAAATCTTGGAAATTGAAATTATTACTTTCCACTCAAGCAAAGTTACCTGCCTATTCCAGAATGCATATGTGTATATTTAGCCGAAATAATGGATTAAAGTGGATCAGTCAGTTCATTTATCATGGCTTTGACTATACAACTAAATAAGTAAAATCAATCTAAAATTCATCAAATAGTGCCATGTTTTAGTTTTGTAGATGAAACCCTAAATGTGAAGGCTGTTACTTGCCCTTGCCAAAATATTCTGTAGTCTGGGGATAATCCCATACCCCACAAATTTGTGGCACTGCCCTGCTGGATGCTTGTGTTAACTATAGAAGATCATTCTATTTGATAATGACACAATTAGTATTTCATGTATGAAAAATACAAATCTCCTCTTCTATAACCAGAGTCCAAACTGGTCCTAATTATTCCAAACTCCTTGCATTGATTCCTAGCATAATTTCCTCCCCTTGACCTGTGAATTGATTCTAAACAAAACATATGGGAACACTGATGAGATGTCACGCTTGTAATTGTGCTACCTAAGACTGTCATGTCTGTCTTTCTGGAAGACTGTCTCCTTTGCTGGCTTTGATGAAGCACGTGGTCATGTTAGGGAAGGTCACATAGCAAAGAATTGAGAGTAGTTTCCAGCCAACTAAGAAGTAGAACTAAGGGTGACCTTTAGCTAACAGCCAGGAAGAAACTGAGGCCACAGTCTAACAGCTGACAAGGAATTTAATGCTGCCAACAACCACATCACCTTGGAAGTGGATCCATCTCCAGTTCAACCTCCCCATAGAAACCACATCTGGCTGGCATGATTATAGTTTTGTAAAGGGGCCACATAAGTGGTGCTGAGACTTATGGTTCCACATATGGAAAAACTATGAGATAATAAATGTGTGTTTTTTAAAGCTGCTAAGTGTAAGGTAATGTTATGAAACAATAGATAATACACCAAACATTCAAAAATGCTGGACAATTTGGCAATGATTTAACCTTACAAATACATTTATCAGTATTGTCCTTTACCTAAATTCAGGAAAATGAATACAGTCAGTCCTGCTATACCACTTGTGTTGAAACCACAAATTTCTTCCAATGTGATTGATTTGTTATTGAACAATTTGAGAATAAAATGAATTTTTTGTTGTATATCTAATTTCATTTGCAAAAAATACTAGATAGATATAGAAAATTACACCAAACTAAATTCAGTTATATAGAAATACTTCATAATGCACACACATTCATCTCATGACAATGAACCATGCCAAGCCACATCTGGTGTAAAAATATTTAGTAGATTTTTATCTGATTTTAAGTAATTGTCCTTCTCCCGCTTCACAATAACTAGCTGTATACTGTTTTCAACAGCCACCCTGGCCATATGACCTCCAGCCTCCTCTCAGGCCTTTTGGCACTTTCCCTTTTCTTCTCTGATGTTTTTCTTCCTTCACCTCTCTTTTCTCTTACTCTTTTCCTTTCTCTCTCTCTCTCTCTCTGTGTCTCTTACTTTTGTTTGGTTTTCTTTTTCTTTTACATCATGAGCCAGGTGGGCAGATCAGAAGGAACAGAGCACTCACTTTTGCAAGAAAACTTCACCTTTTTTTTCAAGGTAAAATGCCATATGTATTGTAGCATTATGTCTCCTGGCCTTTTAACATGCATAAAACTGTGCTAACCTTTTATTCTGGTTCTTTTTTATGTGTCAGTGACAAAGTTTTTGAGTGAAAAGGCCCTAAAGGCATTTTCCCATAAGCTTTCTGGGTTTATAGTGTGATTTTACATAGCATGGTGTATTTTAGGAGTATATATATCACTTTACAGCAAAATTGGCTATACAGACCTCAACAGAATTCAAATTGCTTCATACATTGCCTACATTTCCATGCCTCTGTGTCTTTGTATTCATGTTATTTGCTCAACCCTGAATGACTTCAACCTGCACACATAGAAGCTGAATCTAATCTCTAGACTTATCTCTTCTTCTAAGAAGCCTGTTATCTTCAAATGTAAATCATTTTTCTCTCTTTTAAACGCCATTGAACTTTGTCTTTTTCTTCGTTATTTTTCCTATAACTATTTATCCTTCCTCATATTTTTTCTGGTAAAATATCAAAATGCTTGTGGGCAGAACCTGCTTCTTGTATCAACTGTATCATAAAGCATTCTGCCTCATATGTTTTAAATTTTAAAAAACTTTTGAGAACAGACTATGCAGAAGGAATTAATCCACTTCACATGAACGCATACTCTTATGATGATTTTCATCAGAATAGCAGGAATGTTCTGAGTTCCCTATTTTATCAAGATTAATCACTGTAAGAGGACTATAATCAATATTTTTTTCTATAAAACAATAATTTTTGTATTGGTGCTATACACCAATACTAGCTAATGGAAACTTCTGGAATGGTAAATATATTCTTTATCTGTGCTGTTTAATTTTGTCACTACTAGATACATATGAGTTTTAAGTGTTTAAAATGTTTCAACTGTAACTGACTCAATTTATAACTTTATTCAGCTCGCAGGGAAGACTGGCCACACCACCTTAATCTTATTATGCAAATAGGCTTTCCACTTGGCCAGTTCCATTTTATCTGCTGCTTACTATACATATGGCTAGCAAAGAGAAGGGAACATGGAGCCACCATTTTGAATATGCCTAGGGCCAGAATTCACCTGTGAAAACTTCCAGCTTGCTTGATTATGTCTGCAGTTCAATTTTACAGGCTGATCTTTGTTAGAAAAGAAAATTTTTTCTAACTACTTTTCATTAAAAGAAATGAAATGAAATGAAAAGGCTGCTTTTCATTAAAAGAAAAACCTTGCAAAGGACTCTGGTACCCTCACTATCTGCCTAAGTAATTTCTTCTTAACTCCTGTATCACTGATATGATGTCAATAAATCTCATGTCACATGATAAAGAAAAAAGAAAGGAAAAAAAAGATACCTTTTTTAGTACAAGTGTATACATGCGCAAACACAGTCTTAACAAAATAAGAAGGAAATCCTCATGACAATTACAGTCCTTATTTCTGCAACTGGTCATGTGGTTGCAGCTGGTATTGATGACTACCTTCTTCTACTATTCATTCTTATTCCCTTTTCCTTCAGAAAGCACCTCAGCAGGTCATAGTTTTTTACCCAGTGGAGTGAACCAAACCATCACTCCTGAAGTGTCTAGGCCATTTGTAGTCCTGCTTGGATTGGGCTGTTGTAGTTTCCCATTGACCTTAATCACAGGACCTGACAATACTAAAAGACGCCCTAAGGCATCTCTTGTATTCCATGCATACCCTTCCTTACCTCCATTGTGGAGTAGTAGACGGATTTCATCTTAATAGTCTGGGTCAATCACCCCAGCAAACACTGTAACTCCCTCCTTATCCTGTTGACTTAGAGGTAGGAGGAGTCCAAAGTGGCCAGGTGGCCATCTTAGCCTCCAGTTTAATGGAATCATTGTTGTGTTTCCTGGTAGCTGCATTCTTCCCTCTGGAACTAAGACTTCTAGGCCAGCAGAACACAATGTCAGAACAGGAAGCAAAAATTGTGCTAGTGGGTCAATAGAGGTGATGGTAAGAGGTACCAATTCCATGTCCACCCCTTGAATTACTGGACCCGTGAATCCTGGCTATGGGAGTAACAGCACCATATATACGATGCTGATTCAGGGAATACACAACTGTCTGAATAACTTTGCCTCACACTTCCAAAGTACTGTCACCTAGTTGGCATTGTAATTGTGACTTCAAAAGGCCACTTCACCATTCTATTAGTCCAGCTGCTTCAGGATAATGAGGAACATGGTAACACCAGTAAATATTATGAGCATGAGTCCACTGTCACACTTCTTTAGCCATAAAATGAGTGTCTTGGTTAGAGGCAATGCTGTGTGGAATCCCTCGATGGTGGATGAGGCATTCCGTGAGTCCATGGATGGTAGTCTTGGCAGAAGCATTTCGTACAGTACAGGCAATCCCATATCTGAAGTAAGTGTCTATTACAGTGAATACCAACTATTGTCCTTTCCATGATGAAATAAGTCCAATATAATCAACCTGCCACCAAGTAGCTGGATGATCACCCCAAAGAACAGTACCATATTGAGGGCTCAGTGTTGGTCTCTGCTGCTGGCAAATTGGGCACTCGGCAGTGGCCGTAGTCAGGTCAGCCTTGGTGAATAAAAGTCCGTGTTGATGAGCCCATGCATAATGTCCATCTCTGCTGCCATGGCCACTTTGCTTATGGTCCCATTGGGCGATGACAGGGATGGTCAGGGAAGGAGGCTGAGTGGTGTCCACAGAATGAGTCATCCTATCCTTGTGATTATTAAAATCCTCCTCTACTTTGGTCACCCTTTGGTGAGCACTGACATGAGATAGAAATATCTTTACAGTTTTTGACCACTCAGAGAGGTCCTTCCACATACCTCTTTCCCAATTTCTTTGTCATCAATTTTCCAATCATACTTCTTTCAAGTCCCTGACCATCCAGCCAAACCATGGGCTACAGTCATGAATCATGATACAATTACACATCTTGTCTTTTCTTCTTCAACGCAAAGTGCACAACCAGGTGCACTGCTCGAAGTTCTGCCCATGGGAAGATTTTGCTACACCACTGTCCTACAGGGATGTCCTAGAAAGGGGCTGTAGTGATGCAGCTTTCCACTTTCAGGTGGTTCCTGGACATTGTGCTGAGCCATCTGTAAACAAGGTCCTAGTCTTCTCTTCCTCCATCAGCTGATCACAGAGAACACCCCATGGGGCCATCGGTGAAGATTTGAAGAGAAAAGGCAGGATGGCAGGAGTGGGGACCATGGGCATTTGAGCCACTTCCTCATGTAACACACATATGCCCTGGCATGCAAATGTCTCACCAATAAGTCCAGTGTGTTTGCTACTTCTCACTCACCGGGTCCAGTAAGCATAATGTCATCAATGTTATGGACCAGTGTGATATCTTGTGGAAGGGAAAAGTGATCAAGAGCTCTGTGAACAAGATTATGACACAAATCCAGAGAGTAGATATACCCTAAGGTAGGACAGTGAACTTATATTGCTGGCCTTGCCTGCTGAAGGCAAATTGCTTCTGGTGGGTCTTATGGACAGGAATGGAGAAAAGGCATTTGCCAAGTCAATGACTGCATACTAGGTACTAGGAGATGTGTTAATTTGTTCAAGCAATAAAACCACATGTTGTACAGCAGCTGCAATTGGAATCACTTCTTGATTAAAGCTTACGATAATCCACTGTCATTATTCAAGATCCATCTGTCTTCTATATAGGCCAAATATAAGTGTTGAATGGGGACTTGGTGGGAATCACCACCCCTGTGTCTTTCAAATCCTTGATGGTGGCACTAATCTCTCTGATTTCTGCAGGGAAGCAATACTGTTTTTGATTTATTATTTTTCTAGGTAGAGGCAGCTCTAAAGGCTTCCATTTGGCCTTTCCCATCATAATAACCCTCACTCTACCCATCAGAGAGCCAATGTGGGGATTCTGCAAGCTGCTAAGTGTATTTATGCCAATGATGCATTCTGGGGAAATGACCACAGGATGAGTCCAAGGACCCACTGTAAGTTGGACCTAAGCTGAATCTCCATTAATCACATGACCTCCATATGCTCCTACTTTAACTGGAGGACCACTGTGATGTTTTAAGTTCCAGGAATCAACTTCAGCTAGTGTCCAGTAGTCTCCAAAAATTCTGATCATTCCCTTTATCCCAACGCACAGTTACCCTGATAAAAGGCTGGAGGTCTCCTTGGCAAGAACAAGAGAATGATTACAGTAGAAGTTGTCAGTAGTGTAATGAGCTTCTTCCTCAAGGGGACACAGCCTCCCCTTTATTCAGAGGGTACTGAGTCTGTAAAATGGTTCAAGTCTGGAAATTGATTGAGGGACCATGATTGAGGGACCATGATTCTCTGTTTTTATGTTTCAAATTAGTCTTTTGTCCACTTGACCTAGAAGTTTTCTGCTTATACGAATTAGGTAAGAATGCAGTAGGCTTCCTTTCAACTTTACTTCTAGGAACACCATGATTAATTAGCCAATGCCAGAGCTCTACACAAGTCAGACTATTCTGATTGCTGTTTTGCCTCTGCTGTTCATTATGGTAACTACGTCCATCTTGTTTTTGATGAGTGCCACCACTTGGCCCCTGTCACCCTGGGATCCAATTATTCCCATTGCATTTAAATTTTGTAGTTGAGTGACTGTGGTTTCCACTGTAATATCTGCATACAGAGAAGAGCAATCACACAGCTCTTCAAGGATGCAGGTTCTCCCCTCACAAATCTATTTTGCAAGCTATTGGTGAAGGGTATGTTTTCTGTACCCTCCCAGCTGGGATGAGTGGGTCTAAAGTGACAAATCCACTCTAGCATCCCAATGTCCCTAAGCCTTTGGATCTCTTCCTCTAAATTAAACCAAGGGAGATCAGGCATTTCCAGCTTACACTCACAGTGCACCATATTTTGATCCATATTTCAGCTAATCAAGGAAATAAACTATTAGAACCTTTTTTAACTCCCCAAACTGCAATATTAAATGAAGAATCCCTGATTAGTGGACCCATATCAATAAATTCCACCTTATCAAACTTTATGTTCCTTTCAACATTATCCCACACCCTTACTATACATTCCCATGCCTGTTCTCCAGAGTTTTGCTTATATAAACTAGAAAACTTAAACAGTTTTTTTCAAGTGTAGCATACTGCCTTGTGGGTCATACTCTGAACCTTACCTCTAGGGGCCTATTGGAACTTGAGTCTAATTATAGGTCTAGAAGCAAACAGGGGTGTTGGGGGTGGGTCCTGAGGAGAATCCACATTGTTTTTCTTGGCAACTGCCCCAGGAAGGCCGTCACTGTTGCCTCAGGCAGTGTACGGTTAATCTCCTCAGACAAAGGTGGAAAGGCTGATGGCAGTGCAGATAGGGAAGGGGATATTGCCACCACTGTGGTTAAGGAGGCTGTTTCCTCTGGCAAAAAAGCCTCATCAGCATTTGGGAGCCCAGTGCCCCTAGCCTCATCAGGGTTCTCCCACATGTCCCCATTTCAAGTTTTAGGGTCTCATTCTTTTCCAATCAAGGTCCTCACTTTAAAGTAGACATCTGGTGAGACTGAGTGCACACCTTTTGTGGCAGGCAGCCACACACATGATAAATCTTATGTCTGATTTTCTGCAATTTCTGCCCTTTGTCTACAAAAGATAAGATTCTCATTTAGGGCAATCTTAGAAGACTTGACACTCGGCATGTGCATCTGGAGCCAGGAGTTAGAATCCCTGAGCTCATCTTTTTATTTTTTATTTTTTTGTATCACTTTGTCCAGTGAACTTAGAAACACCCAGCCAGCTTCATAATATTCCTTGGTTCTCCACATATAGTCAACAGTATTATGTATAGAGTCACTAAACACCTTGCCTCTGAAGAGTGGTGAAACAGGAGTATTAAATGCATTTATTTTGCATAACTCTCTAAACACCTCATGCCAAGGACTGTCGGTATTCCCCATACTATTAGAAATAAGAGTCTTTAACATTTTAGGTTATAATCATATTAAGCAGCCAACTCCAGAAACCCCAAACCAACTAAAGAAACCCATTCTTAAAATTCTGTTCCTCTAGAACCACCCCACATCTGCTAAAAATATGTGTTAGTCCGGGTTCTCTAGAGGGACAGGACTAATAGGATAAATGTATATATGAAATAAAGTTTATTAAGAAGAATTGACTTCCACGATCACAAGGTAAAGTCCCAAGATAGGCCATCTGCAAGTTGAGGAGAAAGGAAGCCAGTGGTGGATCAGTTGGATTCCCAAAACCTCAAAAGTCAGGAAGCTGACAATGTAGCCTTCAGTCTGTGGCCAGAGGCCTGAGATCTCCTGGCAAACCACTATTGTAAATCCAAGAGTCTAAAACCTGAAAAAAGTTGGAGTCTTATGTTCAAGGTCAGGAAACTTCCAGCATGGGAGGAAGATAAAGCCCAGAAGACTAAGCATGTCAAGTCCTTCCACATTTTTCTGCCTGCTTTTATTCCAGCCATGCTGGCAGCTGATAAGATTGTACCCACCCAGATAGAGGATAGATCTGCCTCTCCCAGTCCACTGACTCAAATGTTAATCTCCTTTGGCAACACCCTCACAGACACACCTGGGAAGAATACTTTGCATCCTTCAATCCCATCAAGTTGACACTCAATATTAACCATCACATCTATCTAGTAAGAATGTTTGAAATTGCATAAGAATAAATCAGACGTTTTACATCTGAAAGTGATTTACCTACTTGTCTCTCCACAGAAAAGAAAGGTTTTCCCCCCAATATTTTTACAAACATATGCTGTTTCACTACAATTATTTTTATATTACTTTGTTGATGTGAAATACTACTATTACATTCTTTGATTTTAATCTGATATTCTTATCTCTTAATTTTGAGTAGATTGATGAACTTGTTTACTTTCGTACTCACATTTTCTCTTAAATTAGAGTTGTAAAACTTCCTTTTAGTGTGTGGAAAACTTGAAAAAAAACAATCCAGAAGTGGAGTAGTTGATGATGAAAAAGTCAAGTCTATAAACCAGTTGATAGAGGAAGCCGGAATGCTACTCTTTTCATGCCTACCCACTCATGCATGAGAATCCTCAAGCCAATCCTACCCTCTAACCACACAAAAAATCTAGGCCGGTCTCCTTTCGCAGCCATTTTAAGCCATTTTCACACCTGCTTGGAAGCTAGCCCTACATTTCCCAAAAAAATCTCATTATGTTACTAATAGACTTTCACTTATCCCTTGATGCATATGTGGTATCATCTTTCTTAACATCTACTCCAAATTTTATGTGGTGTGACTCATATTCTTTGAAATGACCATAATATGATACATAATGTTATCCTAATCACACTCTATACAATTTTATGATTTGGGAAGTTGTTGTGAGTCAGCTCTGAATTTTGTCTAATATCTTCTCCTTATTTTTTGTAATAGCAATATCACTATACAAAATTGATGGCCTGTTTAATTATAATTGCTTGCTTTTCCTTGTGAGCAATTGGGCATATGAAATAATTGTCACTAATTCTGTCTCTAAAAGACATATTTTAATCAAAGCAATTGTGGTATGCTGAAGAGTGGTTCTCAACATTTGTCCATATCCTAATCCCCAGAATGTGTGAATACATTATCTTACAGGGTAAAAGGAACATTGCAGATATGATTGAGTTCAGGATCTTGAGATGGGGAGATTATCCTGCATTGTCTGGGTGGGCACCATGTAGTCACAGAAATTCTCACAAGAGAATTTTTGATGATCAGATGATGATCAGAATTTATGATGATCAGAATAAGAGAGAACACGTGAGATTGGAAACCGAGGTCAGTGAAGAGAGATGGCGCTACACTGCTGGCTTTGAAGCTGAAAGAAGACGGTCATGGGCCAAGGAATGTAGATGGTCCCTAGAAGCAGTAAGAGATGAAGAAACAAATTATCCACTAGATGCTATGGAAAGATGTAGTTTTGTTGATCTATTTGTTATTTCTCACCTCCAGAACTAAGAGAATAAATGTGTGTTGCTTGAAGCTACTAAGTGTGTGGCAATTTGTCACAGTGGCAATAGGGCATTAATATAATGACAAAATGAAGAAAATGACTTGAGATAATTTTTTCCAATATTGCCTTCAGGAGAACAAGTTGATTCATTATTGCAACCTAGATCCCAAAAGCTACTCTGGTTTGTGTGCCCTTCAAAGCCTGATGGAGTTTTTCTTTCAGTTTTTTAAGCTACCTCATGTTGTTATATTGAATTTGAGTTTTAGTCAAATTTACCACGTTTGTTTCATATTTCCTGAATTTAAAGAACAATAACTAACATAATCTACTTTCCTGGGCTATTTCAAAATCAAATGAAATAAAGCAAGCGATTTTCTCAATAAAATATGGTCACTTATATTTTTATTAATATGATGGTTCCTGATGTTTTCAAAATTGTCATTATGATGAAGTGTAACGGAAACAAGGAAATAGAGTAATGCCAGCCCTTCTGAAACTCCTTTGCTTCATCCAATTCTGATCATTTCCTCCTTCATAAAGGTAGCCACTAGCTGGATTTCAAAAACTGCATTTGTAATTTTGCCTGTTTTAAACTCCATAGAAAATGAATCACACAATACATCTATATTTATTGTTTTTTTCTTAACATTATATTTGCAAAATTCTTCCATGTTAATGCATGCAGGTAAATTTCATTTTTATATCCTGTTGTGTAAAATTATGTTGTTTACATAAACCATAAAGGATTTATTCAATATTCTATGGATGGAATTTCAATTTTTTTCTAGTTTTTGGCCTAAATTGATAATGCTGCTAGAACATCTTTGCATGTATCTTTTGGTAAATATATGCATTGGTTTATGTTAGTTATTTTATCAGGAATACAATTTTGGGGCCAAAGTATATTAATAACATTAAAGGCAGATGACTTTCCAAAGTTGCTGCATCAAAACCCATTTCTACAATAAGTGCATAAGAATTTCAATTTGTTCATATCTTTAAAAATATTTCTTAATGTTAGCCATTTTGACATTAATATTCTCATGAGTAAGTAGTAATAGCTCACTGTGCTTTAATTTGAATTTCTCTGATAACTAATGACGTTAAGCAAACTTTCTTATGTTTATTACTTATTTGAATATTCTCTTTTGTGAAGCCTGACCAGGTATTTTGCACATTTTCTGTTCTGGATTTATAACTGATTTGAAGGAGTTTTTATACACACTTGTTATAAATCTGTTAGTTTTCTTCTCAGAAATACATCTCCTAATGTTTGTCTTGCCTTTTACATATGTCAACTGTATTTTTTGCTGAATGTAAATTGTTAATTTAAATATAATTTATCAATTTTTGCTTTATGGTTACACAGTTTTCAATTTAGGAAACTTGTTTTTAACCTAAATTTAAAAAGATAGTACCTATTATCTTATATATGTTCTGTTACTTTGCTTTTTTATTTAAATATATACTCTACCTGCAACTAACTTTTGAGGGGAGTTAAATATCATGTAAGGAAATAATTAACACATGTCTGTTTGCTTAGTCCCTGAATGTTTCCTGAATGTTTCCAAAGTTGCCTGGAACCATGGTGGACTCTTGTTCACCTCGGGCAATATAGAGCTCAGAAGGTTATTTATGTTAATAGCTGATAATTTTTCACACCTCGAGTCACAGGCTGTGCAAATAAGCTTGTCACGATTGCTTTGACAAACATCAAGACTAATGATATGCACCTGGTTTCATTTTGGAGTTTCTGAGTTTCAGTAACCATGGCTGGTCACATAACAGGGTATGCCCACGTATCCAGCCCTCTATCAAAGCCCTGAACACTGAGACTCAGGCATCCTTCCCTGGTAAGGGACACTTTGCATATATCCTTGAAATTCACAGCCAGAGAGAAAAGTGCATTCTATTCAGTCCCAGAAAAAAAAAAAGATTAAAAGAAAAAGAATGTGGGAGCCTACATCTTACTCCTTGAAAATTGGCCAACTGCGTATCTTTTATCCTCTTTCTGTTGCTCTGTGTCAGTTTGCTGTAATAACTCACAGTTACATGAATAAATTGCTATCGAGTCCTGGAAGCACTTGTAGCAAATCAGTTGCGAGTGTAATCTTGAGATCATCAAAACAGGTCAAGATTTATTTTCTTCTATATTAATATACAAATGACTCAGTATTATTTATCAAAAGACCTTCCCCCTCACCCCCACTGCTCTGTTCTAAACCAGGTGTGTATGTAGAAGTACCAGGCTGGTAGTGTACTCATTAATTCATTTTAATTGACTTTTCACTTATCACTTACTCCACGCTATACACAAAACACACATATATATACACACATATGCACACAGGATGCATTATTGTAAATATGCAAATATATGACTATTACTTATTATAGCATAAAGATACAAAATCCAGTTTCATGCATTTTATTTATTGTCTCAGCAATGTATAGTTTTGTGCATAGACACTTTACACATTTTTCACTAAATTTATTATACTGTGTTTGTAGTATTTTAAAATACTATTTTCCAGTGATTTATTACTGAAATGTAGAAATGTATATGATATTTGTACATTGATCTTATATCTGGCCGGTCTGCTTAACTCAGAAATTTCAATGATTTATCTATATTCTAATGGATTATTTTTGTATAAATAATATTGTCTGCAAATTATGATTTTTTTCTTTTCAGTAGCAATATATTGATTTTATTTTGTTTAAGCCACTGCTTAGTATTTCTTGTAAAGTAATAAAGAGAAGGAATCTTTGTGTTATTCCCAATCTCAAAATAAAATATTTCAATATTTAACCATAAAGGGTTATAATTGCCATAATATTTTTATTGTTAATTTTAAGATAGCTGCTTCTACGCATAGTTTACTTTTTTTTAATTTTAATCTAAAATGCATGTTTGATTAAGTGGTTATCTGGGTTAATCTTTTGGACGTTCTTCTTTAAGTTACTAATATGCTAAATTACATTAATTGACTTTTGCATATTGAATTGATTTGGCATATTCCTGAAATAAGCCCAACTTGTTCATGATATTTTTACCTTTTTAGTATTCATATGCATGATTTTTCCAATGCTATTTTCAGAACAATTACATGTACATTAATGAGCAAGATAGGCTTGTAAATTTACTTATTTTTAATACCTTCGTGTTCTGACATCAAGGTTACTTTGGCCTCTTATAAGTGTTTGGATATTTTTCTCTGTTTTTATTCTCTAGAAGGGCCTGTATGATTTAGGAATTCTTTCTTCCTTAAACATTCGCTAGAAATCATAGGTAATATTATTTTGTCCTACAGTTCTTTTGATGTGGGGAGCCTTTAAAGTAGAAATTCAATTTTTCTTAGATATTGAACTATTCAGGATTTTTATTTTTATGTCAGTTTTGATGTTGTATACTTTAAGAGACTTGATAAAATGTCTAAAGTTTCAAAGTTCTTAAGATGGTTATATCTTTTTAATATCTCTAGTATTTAGACTACTTTCTCACTTTCACTCCTATATTGGATATTTGTGTCTTCTTTTCTCTTTCTTGATTTGTCTTAGGAAGGGTATATACATTTTATTAGTCCTTACAAAGGGCTGCTAGTTCTGTTGATTTTTTAATGTTGTTCTAATTCTTAATTATTTTATTACCTTCTGGTTTTATACATTTTATTTCCATTACTTCATTTTTCTAATTGCTGATAAGTTAGAAGAATTTCATGTTTAATTTGTAGTTTTTTCTTGGGATGGATGAATAATACATTAACATTTCAAAAATTTTTTCTTTCTTACCACATGGATTTACAGCCAGACATCTCTTTATATGCTGGTGTAGCAGGATCCAACAAATTTTAGTGTTTAGTTATTATTTTGTTTCAGTAAAATAAAATTTTAAATTTCCATTACGGTTTTATCCTCAACAAGAGATATTTGACAATTTATTGTTCAGTTGCCAGATAAATGGGATTTTTCTATCCAATCAGAGAAAACATGCTGTGAGATTTCAATCTTTTGCAATTTATTGAGACTGTTTTTGTGGCCCAGCATAAAGTCAATTTTAAAAATTGTTCCATATATCTTTAAAAAATTACTCTGTGAGTGCTAGCACAGTGCTCTATATGTGTCTATTAGGTCAAGTGTGCTCATTTCATTGTTTTAACTTTCATAATCAGTTTGCAGTTTCATATGATTTATCTATCAGTTACTGAGAATAGTGAATTAAAATATTGCATTATAGATTTTTCTATTTCTCATTTTAGTTATGTTTTTCTGATGATTTCAGCATTAATCATGATCAAATTGCTCCTTTTATCTGGCTGTTCCTTTGTATTACCGTCTACTTTGTTTGATATCAGTATAGACAGACCAGTTTTCTTTCTACTTGTATTTGTATTATATCTATATCTATATATTATTATCTGTATCTCTACATTCGAATCTATCTAAATGTATGGTCTTCCGCCCTTTTACTTTAAAATTTTATAGCCTTATATTTTAATATATTTTCTCTAAGCATTATAAAGTCTTTGTGTTTTATTCATTCTTCTCTATTTTTTAAGAGATTATGTGTGAAATATCCCTGACAGTTTCCGAGCACATACTAAATGCTTAATAAATAAAAGTTATAATAACATATTCAATATTAAGATATTGGAATCTGTAAAATTACTTTGTAAATGTACTATCTAATGTTATATAAATGTACAATTGTTTTTTAACTAAGAAACTACTAACACAAACAACCCTTTTCAAAAGTTTAACTTTCAAAGAAAATTTCCTTGCTCTATACTTTGAAAGCAATTCAGCAACACTTAAAAAATTTAAAATTATCTCTACTATGGACAGCAGGAAGTGATGATTTGATTAATATGCATTAATAGATTTTCAAATCTAATAATTGGGAAAAAATACTATATGGTTTTGTTTACTATCATACCGTCAAAAAAATTAGAAACTCTGTACAGAGTTGTCATCTTTAATGCCATAGAAATGTAGAAAAAAATCCATCTTTGATCTTTTGAAAATATTTAGGATATGATAAAAGTAAGAAGTAAGCTCCAAAATCCTTGCTATTCTAATTCTACATTTCTTCAAAGATTAGTCAATCATTTTTATTGAGGCTGAAATTACTTTATTTAATCATTTTCTAAAGGATAATAATTGAAAATTACAAGTATTTGAAAAAGAAACCAACAGGACAACACAGATTGTCACACAACTGAGTATATATGGTAGTATTACCTATTAATGTGGTGTTTTCCACATTTATACAAAACTCAGATTCTATTGTAAATTTTTTAAGTTAATGTTTTTCATGCAAAGAGCACAAAGTTTATTTTATGTATCTGATTTAGTATTTAATAAATACTATACAGTTATCAGGTGCCTTGGTGCTTATTACTGAGAGGCTGGTTTAGCCTCATCTTTACAGTATAATTATGTACATATTTTAAATTCCATTTTTATTTTTGACCTATGTAAATTAAGCATGTCTACATTCATTGTAAGCTTTTAAGCTAGATACTTCTTGAATTACAGAATTATGATACTGTTAGAAATATATGGAGATGTTTATAAAGAAGAAATCATTTCCAGAATGAGTTATTTTATGAATAATAAGTCATAAGAACAGAAAGAATGAATCTATGTCTAAGTAAGTGGCAGAAAATGGGTTACAGTGTCAATGATTGGGGAAGGGTTTTATCATTTATCCAGTCTCACTTTTCATTTTAAGAAATAAAAATAGACACTAAGTAAACATAAATAATTTTCAAAGGTCACCCACCTAGTAAGTGGCATGAATAACAATTTGAATAATTAGTGTAATCACATTAAATAAAATACAGTATGATGGCACAGAAATAGAAAACCTTATTTTAAAAATGTCTTACTCAAAATTAATAAAAAATAAAATGTAAATATATGGAGACAAAAAAATGTACAAAAGAATATTAAGAAGCAATGTTTATTGGTCTTATTTGTTCAAGACAAGGTGAAAAGATTGAAATAAATTTGTAAACTGTAGTTCTATAGGAGCTGCTATCTATGGTAAATATGAAAATAATTCAAGAAAAGATAATATCATAAAATTCTGCGTTGGATAAAAAAACACATATTGCATGGTTTTTGTGTTAAAAAATATGATATGAGAAACTGGAATGAATCCAGTAAGAAAAAAAGTGAGTCATTTAGGAAAAAAAAAAGATGAAGTCATTGGGATGATAAGACAGTAAGTTGTTATATACAATTTCAATACAAAAATAGACATTGTATCAATGAATTTAAAATGATAAAAATAATAGTATTTTGGATTTATATACTTTCTCAGAAACCCAAGGTGATGTTTAAAACATAATTTTCTTCCCAGAAGACAGCCTTTAGAGGCCAAGATCCAACATGACAGTTTTATAAATAAAGCTTTCCTTAAAAAAGTTACGTCGTTTCCCTACATGAGAAAAACAGAACACAGTTAACAAAATTCTTTACATTTCCTCATTGAATAGAAACATTTCTACATGACCTGATTTACTGACTTTAATAATTTATAAATTTCGTAGTTTGTATTAAATTATTGCACCTGTCTACTGTTATTTTATGTATTTTTACAGTAGTAGAGGTACAATGAACTTAGTATAACAGAAAATTTGTTTCAAATTATTGCATCTTCCTACTGCTAAAAGTGAAATTATACGCTCATAGGTAAATGATTCAATGGAAATAAACCACAATTGTGTCATTTTATGTTAAATACTTTATAGAAAATTTTATATGTCAGTTATGTTTGGTATATTGATAAAATTCTCATGCATGTATCTCATTACTCATTAGCATATTTATTTTTTTAATATGATAGAATAATATAAACAACATACTGATAACATTTGAAATATGCTTATACTAAACTGAACAAAATATTCAAAATTGGTGACAATAATTTCCTTGGGATGGATTACAATTTTTATATTTTCTCTATTTTCTTGAATTTTCAATCTTTCCAGAGATACACTGCTTTAAAAAGATAGAAAATTGGGGCGTTTTTGGTTAAGAATTGCCCAATAACTCACTATAATTATATCTTTGTAGAGTACTTAAAAATTCAAAGCATTTTCATGTGTATAGTCACATTTTATCAGGGTCTACATTTGGCTACTGTTCAACAGCACTATCATATCTGTTGTTATCTGGTTGGTGCCAGTTCTGATCACCAGTGTTCTGTTCTGGTTCTTAACATTCTTAAAAATACCACTGTGATTCACACACAGTAAATAGAGGCAGTGTTTTCGTTTAGTCTTTTCTTCTCAACTATATAATTTTTTAAAACATAAAGCACTGTCTAAACTATAAGGGCAATTTTAATAAATGTGAGTTAATGCAAAACATTACACAAATATAATAGTATTTTCTTTTCTAGTTACGCCATAATAGATTATTGATTAAGCTATTTTGATATGTATTTATGTGCCAATTGCAAAATGTGCATATAGATTTACAACTTACATTGAGCTGTCTATAAGTTAATTGGTAACACATCGTTCATAAGATTACAAAATGTGAATAGTTATTGCTATTTTTCATTGATTGACAGCTGTCAGGCAAAAAAAAGTAAACTAATATAATAATTGAATTTTTGATGGACCTGTTATTAAAATCTTAATTAGCTGGTGAAAGAAAGACAGATGGAGTCTGGAGACTGTAGTAAGTGAGGGACAAGATGTTATAATGTGATTAAGAAGAGGTAATTGAGGCAAAATTATACTATTACTGAAAGGGAATGATTCAGTAAACTGAGGAAGAAATTTTACCAAGATGTTAGAAAGGCTCAATGTTCAGCATTGGTGGAGCTTCCATTACGGTCTTATAAGGACGTAAAATAAAATAGAACCGAATTTCACTATAATTAACTGTTTCAAAAACTCTCTGGCCTAGGTGTTGAGAAAAAAAATTTAAAAGAATGTTGAATTTTACAAAAATATTTATCCAACAAATTAAAACCACAGCATTGTGATCTTGTGATTAAACTAATTGAAAATAGATTTGTATCTTAGAACATAGGAAGAAGTAGTAGCAGTAAAAGAAGAAAATGGATGGCATGCATTTCAAGCAAAAACTTTTTTAAAAGAAAGAAGAAAAAGGCTGAAATACAATACTTTTTTGTTGGATGCAAGAGGTGGGCTGATTTCACATAATTTCCCTTTGCATTTGCAGATTTGAAAATGTGAAAAGTCTTTAAAATAACTACCATGTATTCTTCTGTGAAAAACTACATTTTTTTTGGAGTGAGAATATGGAGTACTACTGGAAGTAAGGTAAGAATAAAGATTCTTAAAAATAGATTATGTGATCCATAAATATCATACAAGAGATTAAAAGGGGGCAAATAACAGAGTTCTGAGGAAAAGTAAGAATGAACCGTAATAAATCCAGGATGGCACTATGAAGGAATGAAGTAGGGATGAGTATGAAAGAAGATAGAAAACATGACAAAATATTATGTGGATGAAGTTAGGATAATGTGCTAAATTGACTGAAATAATTGCTTCTAACATTTAATGACATCTCACATTTCAGTTACTGAATCAGGTAGAAAAATCAGTTCCTGGTGGTAGAAAAGACAGTATCTATTACATTGCAAAATGCCCCTAAAGAAAGCTAATGCATAATAAAATCTTCATTAGATTTATTTCTGGGACAAAAAGTATCTCTCTGCATATAAATGCTATATCTCTTTTTTCAGCAATGAAAACTGTTTTGAACAAGAATATTTTCACTTTCAACTTAGTCCGCAAGAAATATAATGTTAAAATATACATCCATTTGTAAAAGAACTCTAGCTCAGATTCTTAGAAATACTGCTTATAAGACTTTCAAAGTATATATTTATTTCCTTATACTTTATTTTATGTGGCATAAAATTTATCTTTAGATACAGAGTGTAGTTTCAATGAATAGCTTTCTAACCAGCCATTGCATAGTTTACATTTCTATGTATTCTCAACTGCTTCTACAATATGTACGTATGTTAAAAGCCAATGCATTTTATGTCCATGGCCTGTATCGTACGGATTTTGCAACTTCTTCCTGTTCTGTGAAATTAAATGTTTATGTTTCCTATTTGCCAACAGTCGTTGTCTGCCTATTGATCATGAGGACAGCTCAGGCAGCAGCAGGGCAGATGGAATAGAATTCAGGATTGGCAAAGATGTGATCAGAGGGCAGAGTTGCACAGGCACTCCTGAGATTTGTTTGTTTGCTTTTCTTAAACCTCCAAGAACTGGAGAGACCTCAGATAGGGAATCAAGAAATGAATTCAGCAGATGGGACAGAGGAAATCTGTTTGGTCTGCCAAGTTTAACAGTACAGCTTTCTGATTCATGGTTATATATAAATAACTTACAAGAAAGGTAAGGCTGCACTAAATATCTTCAACTCACTAAGATGTAGAAACAGAGTACTGTTAACCTCAACTACATTCTAGCTTTAATAACCTGCTCTGATGCTCTCATTTGAATTTAAATGAAGAAACTACTGATGAAAAAATATCGTTAAGAAAGCTATTCAGGACTTAACCGTATCAGTAATTCTAGAGAAATACTGCTTAATATAAAAAGAAAGCTGAAAGTATTAGAATTTTCTGACATCGCTCCATCATGCACCATGTCTTTCAAACATCCTTTATCCTACAGATAACATGTGAATATAGAATACTCCAACAGCACCTATCTTAGGCAAAAAGCTGGATAATTGTTAAATATGTTGACATTTCCATAGAGAATATCAAACTTAAGGAGATATTGAAACAAGTAAAAAGAATAAATCAAAGACAATTCCACAAATTAATTGTGACAGTGTTTTGTTCAATGTATCCTGTGTACTTTCAACAAATGCTACGCAGTTTCTATACATATTTGACATATTTTTCATATCCTTGCTATTGCTTCAATATATGTAATTTTCTAATATGAAAATTAGAAAATTAGAAAAAAGTTGTTTATATGGAAATCCTTTATAGTTTCCATTGACATCTATGAAGAAATCATTCTGTAACCAGACCTACCTTTTTCTCTACAAATTTCTTATAAACTTTTCCAACGGTGAGTATAAAGAAAAATCTTATATTGGATATGAAAATACATCTGTGTTTGTATTTAAATATTTTTGCATTTTCTCTGTCAGAGGTCAAAAACAGACATGTGCATACACACACACACACACACCCCTCTTAGGAGGAAAATATATAATTTGTAGTTTTATATTTCATCTTAAAGAGGATAAAACTGTAGTTTTGGCTCCTAATAAATATTTAACTTACTTTTTTATTTTTATAGGTACTGTGAGTTGTGGTATATAGTAGTGCACACTGTTCCAACACATAAAGTACATTTATGTCTTTTAAAAACTTTGTGGAACTTTATAAAGGTATTGCATCCATGAATAAAGAGAAGTTTATATTCTCTTTTTGCAAAGCAAAATCTGGTATCTCCTTATCTTTGGCTTTTAAAAAAGTATTCTTTAACCTACAATTTGAAAAGAGATATCCTACTTGTTTCTTCAATGTTCAATGTAATCTTCACAAATATTTTCATAAATGTTTGCACAAATCAAGTAATATACATTTTCCAATTTGTTTTAAGAGGAACTTTAAGAATGACTATTCAATGCTTAATTAGCATGTTGTTGAAAAAAATAATAAGTGGAACAACATTGTTCTATTCAAACAGGCTCTTGAATTAGGAGATCTTTGCAGCGTTTGGCAGAATGTAAAGAGGACAAATAGATTTCAGGAGAAGAAAACTGATATTCATTTAACATGAATATGAAAGCAGTCCATAAAAAATACATTGCTGGCTGGGCACGGTGGTTTACGCCTGTAATCCCAACATTTTGGGAGGCTGAGGTGGGGGGATCATGAAGTCAGGAGTTCAAGATTAGCTTGACCAACATGGTGAAACCCCATCTCTACTAAAAATACAAAAAGTAGATGGGCATGATGGTGCCCGCCTGTAATCTCAGCTACTTAGGAGGCTGCGGCAGGAGAATTGCTTGAACCCGAAGGCGAAGGTTGCAGTGAGCCGAGATCGCACCACTGAACTCCAGCCTGGGCAACAGAGAGAGACTCTATCTCAAAAAAAAAAAAAAAAAAAAAAAAAAAAAAAAAAATACATTGTTCTTTTTTGTATTTATATCATTTCAGAACAACTTTTTTTTTTTTTTTTTTTTTTGAGATAGAGTCTCTCTCTGTTGCCCAGGCTGGAGTTCAGTGGTGCGATCTCGGCTCACTGCAACCTTCGCCTCCAGGTTCAAGCAATTCTCCTGCCTCAGCCTCCCGAGTAGCTGGGATTACAGGCCCCCGCCACCTCGCCCGGCTAGTTTTTTGTATTTTTTTAGTAGAGACGGGGTTTCACCGTGTTCACCAGGATGGTCTCAATCTCCTGACCTCGTGATCCGCCCATCTCGGTCTCCCAAAGTGCTGGGATTACAGGCTTGAGCCACCGCGCCAGGCCCCAGAATAATTCTTAAAGAAGAACTTTTCCCTCCAGCAAAAATCTTTGTCATTAACAGGTTTGGCTAGATGGAACTACCATTAAAAATGAAAATATTGTTCTTATAGATTGTGACAAATTTAATATAACATATATAATATTTAAAATACATTATGTATGTGTGTTTTATATAATATCTCTCTATATAATCTCTCACCTACACATACACATACACACGTTTGCACACACATACACACATATATGAAGATACGGAATTTCATTGTTGCAAAAGCAATCAGTAATGGTTGATCTTATTTGAACCTGTGTCTTTTTAAATCAAATTTGTCTGATGAGGCTAAATCTGCTATGATTCACCTAATTTTTAAAGAAAGAGTATGGTATTTTTTAAACTTTGAAGAGTATCTCTCATTAAACTACCAAAAATTATCTTTTAATTATCATTGGTGTAGCCTTTAAGTTGCAAGTACCTGAAAAAAAAAATGTACTCACTACAGGAATTGAAAAAAAAAAAACATTATGAATAATTTTTATATTGGGGCTTTCTGTTTGGAAGTTAATATACATAAATAATTAATATAAATTAAAAATTATTTTACTGAATTTATGTTCACTGAAATTTGATCACATTTCAGAATCGCTTTGGCATAAAGATATTTCTGAATTAAAATGACCTATGAGTTTAATTAACAGTCAGCAGGTCTCTATTTGCTTTAAATGTTTTCTTTTTCATATGAATAAGCATCAGCCTTGTAGGTTTCAACATTAGAAGACCAAAAACAAGGATCAAGCTTCTTGATGAAAATCCATTTTCACATGACACCCCACGCCAGCCTCACCCTGACCTTTATCTGTGCTTCTAAACAGTTTTCATGTGGTTTTAGTTAATGTGGTCATATGTGATCTTCCACAAAATTTGTTTAGACAATCATGTTGTGCTAACAACTTATAATCATAAGTTAGGTCATAGGCTAGTTTTCATCTTTGAGTTGCTAGTAACAACAAATTGGCTTACATAAAAAAGAAAATTCATTCGTTCATAAAATCGCCTTTAATTAATGACATTGTCATAGTCCCAGATTCTGTGCAACTTTTTGATCTGTCCTCAACACTGTTAACTTCCTAGTGAGACTGGCCAATCTCAAAACATTTAGTTTAATACTGGAGTGAAGATTGGAATTTCTAACTTACATAAATGTACTTTTTAAATAATTAAACTGAATTTAGAGGAAATTGAGAAAGCATTTACAGTTCTTGAGACATTATACTGTTTTTCAATCTACTAAGGGCCTCCCCTTTTATCTCCTTTCTAGATCAAAGTTTGCTCATCTCTGCCCTATTCTGAGGTTTTGTAGACCGACCTCTATGGATATTGAAGCTCAGGTGAAAGGAGGCTTGAGTCCCCCATTCTCTGTGCAAGTGAACCATTGTGGTTCTGCCTGTGGCAGCTTTTTACATTTGCATCACCTGTCCAGCAGCTCTCCTTCCTCTCTTCCAAGCTGTCATAACACAGCCCCACAATTTATTTCTTCAGGAGTAGAAGTGAAAATGGGTACTAAAAGTTAATCACTGTGTCCTTCACCACCTATAGCTGGTGGTCTTATATTTGCTCACAACTCTCTTCACTGATACTTTATTAAATTATAAAACATTAAACCCTTTATAAATTTGCTATCTATTAAGAGCCAGAATCTTGTTGCTCCAATAATTGATATCAAGAGTGACCTAGGGAACAGATCTTCAAAGTAGGATTCTAGGTATAGATTACTCAAATATTTAATAAATATCTGTATACCTTTCTGTTCTGAGGGAAACACACTACTGGTAACTAATGGCATGTAGTGATATAATCTACTGAAATTAGCAACTGCAGTGGAATGGGATGCAGTGTCAGAGGAGCACTAACTTTCAGGAGTTCAAGTGACTAGAGCAGTTGTTGACACATTTTTTCTCAAGAGATCATATAGTAAATATTTTAACTTTGTTAGCCGAAAGTTTACTGTTGCAACTATACAATCTACCTTTTTTGAGCTAAAGCAAACTGATGTAACCAATTGTGTGTGACTGTGTTCAAGAACAGTATCTACCCAAACAGGCAGGGGTCTAAATTTTGCTTATGTGCCATGGTTGGTGACCCCATAGCTAAATTAGTTAGTCACTATGGCAACCATGCAGATCAAAAATATTGTAAGGGATCGAATAGCTGCTTCTTAGTGCCCTAGAAAGCTTACTAAAAATACATCTGTAAATTAAGTCCATGGAGTCCAAATACAAGGCATGGTGGGAGAATCAGAAAATATTTCTAGAAGTCTTAAGCAAATTATTTCAAACAATTAGCACAGGACACATCTAGATGAGTTTCAGTCTCTAGGTTTCATTGTCAGGTTTTCAGAGCTGCAGTAACAACTAAAGAAAAGCTCCGCCAAATTTCTTAGGCTAAGCTCAGAATTACGTTTGGGATGAATCAGGATACCGAGACTTGGGATGTACTATATATTGTTGGACAGTTATAAAAATAACCAAGAATTTTATGCCGCCAAGTATCCCTGAAACTTTGTTGCCAGAAGAAGCAACCTGTTGCTCTTTAGTGAGAAAATCAGCTACCTCTAGCACAAAAACTTCAGAGACTGCATCTAGGATGATTGCCTCCACAGGGAATACTGAATCACTTCTTAATATATAAGAGGGTGTCCTAAGGCTGGGGGAAGTAGGAAGGTTGGATAGGTAGCACTATTATTTGCAAATGGCTCCACTGTGTCCTAACCATACCCTGGAAAAGGCTTAGGTGTGTATTCCCTTTACTATGGCATTTATCATAACGTGTTGAGTAAAAGGAACATTGTAATACATTAAAAGTAGAGGAATGTCTTGTGTTCGTAGAAATAAATGTCAGAAATGCTGCCATGGCTTTAGGTTTCTTGAATTCAATAAGTGTAGTGAAAATCTGGAAGACAAGATTGGGCCATATAACCATATATAAGAATGTAAGAAAATGTTCCAATAATCATCAGGGAGAGAGACAGAAACAATAATTCCAGAGTTTTAACCCTCTGTATTCTGTGTTGATGGCTAATTGATGATAAGTTTCCTATGAATTAATTAGATCAGCAATCTACTAAAGTGATGTTTGGTTTTGTGGAGATATATATAGGTGTGTGTATATATATATATATATATATATATACACACATACATATTTTAAGTTCTGGGATACACATGCAGAACGTACGGGTTTGTTACATAGGTATACACGTGCAATGGTGGTTTGCTGCACTCATAAACCCTTCATCTACATTAAATATTTCTCCTAATGCTATCCCTCCCTTAGCCCCCCAACCCCCCAATAGGCCCCGGTGCGTGATGTTTTCTTCCCTGTGTCCATGTGTTCTCATTGTTCAACTTCTACTTATGAGTGAGAATATGTGGTGTTTGGTTTTCTGTTCCTGTGTTAATTTGCTGAGAATGATGGTTTCCGGCTTCATCCATGTCCCTGCAACGGACATGAACTCATGCTTTTTTATGGCTTCATAGTATTCCATTGTGTATATGTGCCACGTTTTCTTTATCCGGTCTATCATTGATGGGCACTTGGGTTGGTTCCAAGTCTTTGCTATTGTGAATAGTGCTGCAATAAACATATGTGTTCATGTGTCTTTATAGTAGAATTAATTATATCCCTTTGGGTATATACCTAGTAATAGGGTTGCTGGGTCAAATGTTATTTCTGGTTCTAGATCCTTGAGCAATTGCCACAGTGTCTTCCACAATGGTTGAACTAATTTACCCTCCCACCAATAGTGTAAAAGGGTTCCTATTTCTCCACATCCTCTCCAGCATCTGTTGTTTCCTGACTTTTAAATGATCGCCATTCTAACTAGTGTGAGATGGTATCTTATTGTGGTTTTGATTTGTATTTCTCTAATAGCCAGTGATGATAAGCTTTTTTTCACATTTGTTGGACTCATAAAAGCCTTCTTTTGAGACATGTCTGTTCATATCCTTCTCCTACTTTTTGATGGAATTGTTTGTTTTTTTCTTGTAAATTTGTTTAAGTTCTTTGTAGATTCTGGATGTTAGCCCTTCGTTAGATGGCTAGACTGCAAAAATTTTCTCCAATATTGTAAGTTGCCTGTTCACTCTGATGATAGTTTATTTTGCTGTGCAGAAGTTCTTTAGTTTAATTAGGTCTCTTTTGTCTATTTTGGCTTTGGTTGCCATTGCTTTTGTTGTGTTAGTCATAAAGTCTTTGCCCATGCCTATGTCCTGAATGATATTGCCTAGGTTTCCTTCAAGGGTTTTATTTTTTATTTTTTTTATCTTATGTTTAAGTCGTTAATCCATCTTGAGTTATTTTTTATAAGGTATAAGGAATAGATTCAGTTTCAATTTTCTGCATATGGTTAGCCCAACACTACTTATTAAATAGGGAATCCTTTCCCCATTGCTTATCTTTGTCAGTTTGTCAAAGATCAGATGGTTGTAGATACGTGGTGTTATTTCTGAGGCCTCTGTTCTGTTCCATTGGTCTATATATCTATTTTGGTACCAGTACCATGCTGCTTTGGTTACTGCAGCCTTATAGTATAGTTTGAAGTCAGGTAGTGTGATGTCTCCAGTTTTGTTCTTTTGGCTTAGGATTGTCTTGGCTATATGGGCTGTTTTTGATTCCATATGAAATTTAAAGTAGTTTTTCTATTTCTGTGAAAAAAGTCAATGGTACCTTGATGGGAATAGCATTGAATCTATAAATTTCTTTAGACCGTAATGCCATTTTCACAATATTGATTCTTCCTATCCATGAGCATGGAATGTTCTTCCATTTGTTTGTGTCCTCTCTTATTTCGTTGAGCAGTGGTTTGTATTTCTCCTTGAAGAGGTCCTTCACATCCCTTGTAAGTTGTGTTCCTAGGCATTTTATTCTCTTTGTAGTAATTGTGAATGGGAGTTCACTCAAGATTTGGCTCTCTGTCTGTTATTAGTGTATAAGAATGCTTGTGATTTTTGCACATTGATCTGGTATCCTGACACTTTTCTGAAGTTGCTTATCAGCTTAAGGGGATTTGGGGCTGAGACGATGGGGTTTTCTAAATATACAATCATGTCATCTGTAAACAGAGACAATTTGATTTCCTCTCTTCCTATTTGAATACCGTTTATTTCTTTCTCTTGCCTGGTTGCCCTGTCCAGAAGATTCCAATACTATGTTGAATGGGAGTGGTGAGAGAGGGCATCCTTGTCTTGTGCCAGTTTTCAAAGGGAATGATTTGAGTTTTTGCCCATTCAGTATGATATTGGCTGTGGGTTTGTCATAAATAGCTGTTATTATTTTGGGAAACGTTTCATCAATACCTAGTTTATTGAGAATTTTTAACACGAAGGAGCGTTGAATTTTATCAAAGTCCTTTTCTGCATCTATTGAGATAATCGTGTGGTTTTTGTGATTGATTCTCTTTATGTGATGGATTACATTTATTGATTCGTGTATGTTGAACCAGCCTTGTATCCCAGGGATGAAGCTGACTTGATCGTGGTGGATAAGGTTTTTGATGTGCTGCTGGATTCGGTTTGCCAGTATTTTATTCAGGATTTTCACATTGATGCTTATCAGGGATATTAGCCTGAAATTTTCTTTTTCTGTTGTTTTTCTGCCTGGTTTTGCTATCAGGATGATGCTGGCCTCATAAAATGAGTTAGGGATCAGTCTCTATTTTTCTATTGTTTGGAATCGTTTCAGAAGGAATGGTACCAGTTCCTCTTTGTACTTCTGTTGGAATTCGGTTGTGAATCCATCTGTTCCTGGACTTTTTTTGGTTGATAGGCTATTAATTACTGCCTCAATTTCAGAACTTGTAATTGTTTTGTTGAGGGATTTGACTTTTTCCTGATTTAGTCTTGGGAAGGTGTATGTGTCCAGGAATTTATACATTTCTTCTAGATTTTCTAGTTTATTTGTATAGAGGTGTTTATAGTGTCCTCTGATGATAGTTTGTATTTCTGACAACATAATTGAAAGTAAAACACACCTCACCAAATGCAAAAGAACAGAACTCATAAGAAACAGTCTTTGAGACCACAGTGCAATCAAATTAGAACTCAGGATTAAGATACTCAAAACTGTACAACTACATGGAAACTGAACAACCTACTCCTGAATGACTACTGGGTAAATAACAAAATTAAGGCAGAAATAAATAAATTATTTGAAACTGATGAGAACAAAGACACAATGTACCAGAATCTCTGTGACACACACAGCTAAAGCAGTGTTTAGAGGGAAATAGATAGCACTAAAGGCCCACGGGAGAAAGGGAAGATCTAAAATTGACACTCTAATATCGCAATTAAAATAACTAGAGAAGAGCAAACAAATTCAAAAGCTAGCAGACGACGAGAAATAACTAAAATCAGAGCAGAATTGAAGGAAATAGAGACACAAAAACCCTTCCAAAAAAATCAGTGAATCCAGGAGCTGTTTTTTTAAAAAAAGATTAACAAAATAGATAGACCACTAGCTAGACTATAAAGAAGAAAATACAGAATGGCAATTATTAAAAAGTCAAGAAACAACAAAAGCTGGTGAAGCTATGGAGAAATAGGAACACTTTTACACTGTTGGTGGGAATGTAAATTAGTTCAACCGTTGTGGAAGACAGTGTGACGATTCCTCAAAGATCTAGAACCAGAAATATCATTTGACCCAGCAATCTTATTATCAGGTATATACCCAAAGAAATATAAATTAATCTATTATAAAGATACCTGCACATGTGTGTTTATTGCAGCAATATTCACAATAGCAAAGACATAGGATCTACCCAAATGCCCATCAACGGTAAACTGAAAAAAGAAAATGTGGTACATATACATAATGGAATACTACACAGCCATAAAACAAAATGAGTTTATATCCTTTGCAGTGACATGGATGAAGCTTGAAACGATCATTCTCAGCTAATTAACACAGGGACAGAAAGCCAAACACCTCATGTTCTCACTAATAAGTCGGAGGTGAACAATGAGAGTACATGGACACAGAGAGGAGAGCAACACACCCTGGGACTGTTGGACGGGCAGTGGGAGGGAGAGCATCAGGATAAATAGCTTAATGCATGCTGGGCTTAATACCTAGATGATGGGCTTATAGGTGCAGCAAACCACCATGACACACGTTTACCTATGCATGTTCTGTACATGTATCCCAGAATTTAAAATAAAATAATTTTTTAAAGCAAAGATATTTGAAAGTGTAATGACAGTTTTACCAAAACAGAATATAGGTAAGTCTATATAATAGGGATAAATTAAGAAAGGTTAGATTATTTATAATTTCAGTTTAAGAAGTTAGCCCTTAAATCTTTAAACACTGTAGAACTGAGCATTCAAACCTGAACAGGTGATGATATAACTTGAGTGATATATTAGAAACATAATTTGTCAAAAATATGCAGTCGTATTACATGCCATATATTTAACTCCTGTGAATTATTTATAATAAATACATAAAGCAAAATAACCAAGTTGCAGTTCCATCATGTTATCATAAAACTGCCGGGCTGTGAAGAACATGAGACAAGATAGGAGTTCATAAAAATTATTTTTAAGACAGTTTGAGATTTTTTATCTCAAAGGCAAAACAAAGCATAGGTGTGAAAGAATAGATACAGAAATGAAGATTGACATTTGCTTAGAAAATTTTAAAGTTTGAGACTATATAACAAACTCAGATATTTGGAAACAGTACACCAGCTAAGAAGAGAATTCAATATTCACCATTAAAAAGAAAAACATGATAATCATCCACAACCACATGTATTAGTTGGAGGTTTTAGATCAGTGAAAGAGAACAGAGTTAGAGGAAGAAAGAAAACATGAAGTGGAAAGGCAAAACATTAAAGATGTTGAATGGTAATTAATAGAATGAGAAGTCAACACAGAAGAAAAAAAAAAAAAGAAGACTTTGACATAAGAAAATCAATACGATAGTCATATAATCATGCCAAAAACCAAGAAAGTGTTTTAAAAATGAGAAGGTGGTTATTAATGTCACAGACAGAAGATATATTTGAGAATTTTTTTTAGAATTATATCCACACCATAAATATGGATACAAATAATAGCATTATGAACTGAATGCTGACCATACAAAAGACAGAGTGCAATGAAACCTTTATATAAATCATGTGTCTTTACTATAGTCCTTCATATTGACATATCATTCTTTTATATAATACATATATTAGGAAATATCAAAGTAACAATCTAATCTCAGATTCTCTGACCCCAGACAGGCAAAATATCCCAATGTATAAAACTACTTACCTTTTGAATGAAGAGTGAGGCATATATATATGTAAAATTGTGCAAGTATTTAAACAGGATTTTCCACTATCTAGTATATGTGTGTGAATTGAGATACTCATTCCCTCAAGTAATTAATCAAATATTTGTTGAATATCAACTTTATCCAATAGTCTGCTAATTAGTCCAGCAAATGTTTACAAACTAGCCTTAAAATCTTGTGAATTCTAGATTGTTTTGCTATGTAAGAGTATTATTCTTAGAATCAAGAGACCATTTTCTGATAATAATTTTCCATGTTAGCTATAATAAGCCACTATATCATTCATTGGTTTTGTTTCTTCTGTTTATTAGATAAATTTGCATTTGGTGTTAGAATCATATTTTTAAGACAAAGGATATGTTCCATTAGCTATTTCTATGTCATAAATTTAAGAATCATCAGTTCTTAATTTACATAACAAAAATGTAATTGATAATAGCAGAAGATTTGTATAATATATATAAAATATCTTTTATTAATGATCTTAATTTATCTTAGTATTTAAAAAATAAATTAGATTTATAACTCATATCTTTGCTACTGCAACATCAAGGATTCACTCTAGGTCTTGCCTGCTGCACAGAAAGCCAGTCACTGAGACAAGGAGTATTGCCAGGAAAGAATGTTTTAATCTGGTGCTGCAGTCAAGGAGTTGGGAAATCATTCCCAAATTCTTCTCCCTGACACATTAAAATGATTGGTTTTATACAGCAAGTAAGAAACCTTACCATGTGTGGGAAATCAGGAATTAGGGAGAGGTAAGGAAGAGGAGTTGGTCAACAGGAAGCAGGTAGTCAATTAGGCAATCATTATAGGTGAGTTAACTGGTGTCTCATTGTCTAGATGTGGTAATATCCCTTTGATATTATCCAGGAGACCTGGTGGTTTGTTTCCTGAGAAAGAAGCTCAGATAATACAAATGTAGCTTTCTCAGGAATCAAGACTGGGAAGTTCAATTTCTATGTTTATTCAAAATAATCCATAAACATTATTTCTATGGAACAACTAGGCCAGTTTTATCTTCATAACTTCTCCAGAAAGAAATAAAACCTACTGAGACAGGAGGCAGGTAGGGACTGGTTAGGCAAATAGCGAGGGAGGGTCTTGGAAGAGGGACAATGCCTGTGGGAACATACCTGCACCACCTCTGTTATATAGTTAGCAGGAGGAAATGTAGTTAAGAACTTACTCTTATACCAAAATGCTTGCTCAGAAGGGACTTTGCAGACACCCACACAGGCACAGACAAGAACTGAGAGCATCCTAAAATAACCCTGAACTCATTATAATGCCGTTAGCGTTGTGGTTTTAGCCCCCGTTCCCCCATCATGTATTGAACTTAGGCACTCATGGGTAACAACCAAGATAGAGTTACTATAGTCAACCTCGGGCATGCACAGATGTCACACCCCAGGGGGAACTTTAGCCCTCCCGTTAAGGCAAAACCCACAGAAGACTTCCTTATTTCTGCCACATAAGAGACCCAAAACTCAGCCCCATTTTTGGCAACCCTCTTTGGGTCCCCTCTCACTACTAGAACTTTTCTGTCTCTTAATAATTCCTACTCTGCTTTACACTCTGATATCTGCATGCCTTATTCTTACTGGCTTTGGGACAAGAACTCGGACCTCACTAAACTAAGGTGTAAGGAGGCTGCAACACTACTCCACAGAGGCCATGTCCTATGTACCCAAATGTGTGCTTGTAATTTCGCTTCTAACACTAAAACCTAGAAGGTAACTACATTAATTTTATTTCATACATAACTCACAGATGCACATACACATAAACAAATATAGAGTAAAACAATGTAAAATATATTTTTTTCATTTAGTAAGCTTTTTAAAAACTCCAATGACTTACTTACAAACCTGGTAAATACTAAATCACCGAAAAATTATTTTAGAGTAAGTAAATAAACTTAAATTAAATAGCTTGATGCACATTTGTATAGAGTCCATTTACTTTACATTATTAAGCAAGTTTTGTGACACTGTAAATGATAACTCTAAGTTTAATTGAAAAATTCATTTGAGACATTTTAAAGTTTTTGGATATTATATTAAATGGTTAAGCAAATTAAAGTTTAGGAATTTAATTTTCCTATGAAAATAAGCTCGTTAAAGTAATCCATAGGTAACATAATTCAACTAAATAAGAAACAGGTTATAAGTTTTAATATAATCATTTTAATTAAAGAGTTCATGTAATAAAAAGCTCCATCAGCATAATATTGAATTTAGTGCTAAAAAATAGTCAAGTGTCCCTGAATTTTTTTTTATTTATCTACCATATAGTTAAGCATTTTTACATGTAGCAGGACCAGACCAAAGTCCTGGAATTTTGGAAACAAGAAATTGAATTTAAAATCTGCTATAAATATTTTAAACTCAGATCTATTAAGATAATTTATTAAAATTATTTAATGCACATTATATAAGCCTGCAACTACATGCAAAGCATTTTTACATGTACAAGCATTTTACATGTAATTAAGCATTTTGAAAAGTAAGCATGTTTATATTATAGCTAAGAATTTTTAGATCCATTTAAATTAAAAACTTGATTTTGGACCTAGAAAGTAGTCTTATGATAGCTTTATCTTTTTGTAGTTGCTAAATTGAAAAGTACTCTCTGTTCTCAGAGATATCACAATCTCATCAGTAGATTGCACGGGCTGGCATATTTGACTGCAGTTAAATCCATTCTTTGTGGTCTTCAAAGTGAATCTTATTTCATGTAGTTCTGAAAAGGAGAAGAGATAATTATATCTAACTTGAAGACTTATTGAAGAATCCTTTAAATTACCTATGCCTCTCTTCATTAAGAAAATACAAGATAATTTGAATCTAGCTAATAAATTAAGACTTACTGGAAAGAACACCATACAAATTAGTCTTGAAAATTTAAGCAGAATGTTTTTCTCACCTTGTGGGAGGCCATGAATTATCAATTCATAGCTTCATATTTTCCCTGATTATGAAAACCAAGAGTCAGAAACAGTATCACTGAAAATGTTGTTCATAATGATGTGTAAAACTTCTTCAAACAACTTCCTTCTCAGTTCACCAGTTCACTTATTTTTATACTATAAAATAATGTTTTCAACTAGAAATATTAACTAAAGAAAAATTCAATCATCGTATTTTTGTGATTCACTGAGAAGAACTATAAAGAAAAGGGACAAGGGGAGTTATGTAAATTCAAGTAATATAATTTGCAAGATTACTTTACTGTTACATTCAATCATGTATACATAAGGTGGAATGATTTTGTATATGTCTTATGATAACTAGTTAAAATCTACCTCTCCAGCCTTATTATGATCAAAAACAACATCATCTCCATACACATAATAACAGCTAGAATCAAAATATTCAATTACTATGTAGATAATAAAAAACAAGAATAGGATAAATAAAACTACTCTTTCATAAAAAAATGTAACCTTTCCTTGGTTTGCACATTGTGAATAAGTCAGAGGAGTTTCACACAGAACAGTATTTTGTAATGCATTGGTGAGGAGAAATTTATCACAGAAGTTAAGACCCTTGCTCAGCAACCAGAATGCCTGAGCTGCATTCCAGACCCACCAGGTGTGTGATTCTGAGCAATAAATTAAGCTGCTCCGTGACTAAATTTCTCCATAGATAAGGATAATAATTGTCTCTGTTATTTAAGGTATAATGAGGTTTCTATGAGTCAGTGCATACAAAATGTTTAGAAAAGTGTCTTGATATAGGAAATAATCAATAAGACTTCTTATTATTAATTTGTATGATTGAATGAATAAAAATTTTAAGCTTGACTTTGACCATATAATATTTATAATATTCATAATGGGAAAATATCTATTTATCACATTTTAACATGCATAATTATCATTTAAGGAAAATTTGTTTAATTAACTTATTTGGTTACGTTTATATAGTTATTGTAACATTGAGAAATATTGAACTTGGCCTCTCAAAAACAGTGACTGGATAAGGCATAACCGTAAGCTGTATCAACAATCTTGTGCCTTCCACAGAAGATATGCTGGAGATCATTGATGGGCTATTTGAAGAAAGACATGCACTAGAAAGTGGAACTGGATTTCTAAATATATATAAAAAAGGTTGAAATCTGACTGTGGAGATCCAGCTGTGTTTCTTGTGATATATACGTGAAAATACTAACCTCTTAAAAAGACACCATTAAGGCCCTCCATTACTTTGGTGAATTCATAACAAACATGAGATTCTTAGTTACTGTAAGTGTTGCTATTACTCTGTTATTTTCAATGTAAGCTAAATTGCTGTTTTCTAGAGGGAACATCAAAGAATGTCGATTGCTAAAATTCATCCATTCAACTCAGTTGAGTAGGAAATAATAAAATATTGCTGCCGGAATGCCTTTTGGATTTATATTTATATCAACTTTTTCTCTGTTAAAACAAAGAGTGTGCCAAGATATAATTTCATAAATGTCAAGTGGAAATATGCTTCTCACAGTTTAATTGTGTGAACGGTCCTGCATTTTCTATGGGAAAACAGAGGATCCGTCATTATACAATCTTATGTTATTATTAATTAGTCTGTGATATATGAGAATTACAAAATCTGCAATGACTCTAATCCCATGTATCCAATACAATTTTGCTTCTTACATTCAAGTTTTTCAGAGAAATTAATAAGAAGCATACTATAAGTGAAACAAATTACTTTTATATTGACTAAAGCTGAGGGATAATATTTAAAAATTCTAAATCTCTAAACCTGAATATGTATGTTTTATATTTTCCAACTAAGTTAATTAAGATATATTTTTCCCCATATTTCACTGAATGAAGAGTGAGCATTTCAGCAGGCTTTAGAATACAAAGTTGAGTTTGACATCAAAGTGAAAAGTAGTGACATTGTATTATTAGATTAGTGAATAGTGTCATTAGAATTTAGGCACTATGTTTTTATACACTGCTAAATCTTAACTCCTTGTTAAACATATGGTCTTAATTTTATTCAGAGAGAAACTACAGTGGTGTCTGCCAATTATTCACAACTTGAACTGCAGAATAAAGACAATATTTCTATGTAAACTGTGATCTCTAGGCAATACATATATAGGGATCTATTTATCACCAAAACAAGCATTATTATTTCATAAGCTGTTTTTGGCAGCTTACAAATGGGTATTATTTTAAGGAACTATTTATGATATAGCGCATATATTTATTTCTTGAAAAATACTAGATTAATACATAGTTATTTAACAAAATATTTGTTTTCTAATTTTTAAATGATTGTCTTTTAATTAAATATGAAGAAACAAAGGAGAGATAAAATTTACTTCCAGACTGAAATGAAACTCTCACATGACAAAGAACATCGAGAACTTTGATGAAATAATAAATGTGGGAGAAAAAAAGAGCAGTGAAGCAGAAGAGCCTAATCATTTAGAAATACTGCATGCAAATAATCGATAAGCAGGAATCTAAATAGGGAAGATATAGATTTTAACACAGTGATACAAGTTACATAAAAAAAACTGTTTTCACGATTAACATATTAACTACTTTCATAGCAGAAAGGTTTAACATAACTGACTGTTTTAGGACCAAGTCTATAGTAAGAGCTGCTTACATGTTAAACACAACATTGTAAAAACTAGTATGACTGGAAAAATCATGAATGGAGTTTTATCAGTGGGAACCAAGAGAGAACCTCCCGGTAAGAGTGCATACCATTCTTGAATACATGACCAGAGTTTTAAAAATGTGTTCATAATGCTATTAATAATTGTTAAGGGCTATTTGGAATGCACCTATTATTCCAAGAATAGCTAGTTAGATGGACAACTATACGTAGTAATATTTAAAAGCACAGACTTTTGAGTATGTATAATAATCTTCAATGCCTTTGATATGCTGATTATATTACTTTAGGAAAGACGTTTTGTTAAGCAAGTGTTTTCCTCTATAAAATAAAATTTATATTTTATATCCTACATGCATAGGTGGGCTTAATGCAATTAATAAACCCAAATTGCTATTAATAACATATGTTTGTTACATAAAATGACAGGTGTTACTATAAAGTGCAATGGTAATTTAGTCTAAAATACTTAGATAATAAAGTAAGACATGGCTTTGTGTATTGCCTTATCTCTTAATATCAATCCTAATTACCTGTCTTTATTATGTAGACATAAGCCTTATATATTAAAGACAAATATGCAAACATTGGACTTTAACTTAAGGGGTCTTTCATTAATACTGCAAAGCATTAATTTACAGAAACAAAATGTCATGCACCAAAGAACTAATAATGTGTTGAAAATAATGAGATATTACTATTGACTCAAATCCCATCAAAAAAAAAATATTCTCATAATCATTATGAATCATCTTTTCAGAATGAACCTGGAGGGCATTATGCTAAGTAAAATAAGCCAGAAACAGAAAGACAGAAACTGATACTGCATGATCTGACTTATATGCTCTCTTATGGTTCTCTGGAAAGACAGAACCAATAGGATGGATGAATGGATGGATAGAAAGAACGAAAGAAACATAGATGGATGGATGGATGGATGGATGGATGGATAGATAGATAGAGAGAGACAGAGAGAGAGATAGGATAGATAACAGGGAATATATTCAGGGAATGGGCTCACAGGATTCTGAAGGATAAGGAGTCCCATGATGGATTACCTGGGAGCTGGAGAACCTGAGAGGCTGGTAGCTTGGCTCAGTTCAAATCTAAAGGCCTGAGAATCAGGGAGGCTGATAAGGTAATGCTCACCTGAGGCCAAAAGCCCAAGAGCCCATGATCCACTATTACGAGTCCTGGAGACTAAAAGCCAGAGAATTTGGAGTTCAAACATCGAAGGGCAGTGGAAGAAGAGTGTGCTGGCCACAAAAGAGAAAGTTATAATTTACTTTTCCCAGTACTTTTTGTTCCACCAAGACCACAGTCAACTGAACGGTACTTGCCCACATGGAGGGTGAATCAGTCCACAGACCCACATGACAATCTCCTCCGAGAACACCCTCTCAGATGCACACAGAAATAAGCATTTACCAGCCATCAAGCTCCCGCTTAATCCGAACAAGTTGGCAGTTAAAATTAGCTACCACATATGTGGAATCCAAAACCAGAGAGCAGAAAGGTGGTTAGCAGGGCTTGAGGTGAGGGAAAGGTAGGGAAAATGGGAAAATGTTGATCAAAGGGTATACACTTTCAGTTATAAGATGAATAACTTCTGGAAGCCTAAGGCACAGCATGATGACTATGTAATACATTGATAAAGATGTATTATATGCTTGAAACTTGCTAAGAGAGTAGACCTTATGTATTCTCACTACAAAAACACAAAAGTTAACTATTTAAGTGATGACTATATTAATTAGTTTGATATTTGTGGTAGTTTCGTAACGTACATGTACATCAAAACCTCATGTTGTACAACTTCAATATATACAATTCTTATTTGTCAATTATCTCAATAAAGCTAAAAAAACAAATAATTTGTCCAATAACAATACTGTAAACAAAACATGTTGCCATAATAAAGGTATATGACTCCTTAATTATATTTTATTATATCTTAGTATCTTCTTATGCCACTCCAATTTTTACAAAATTGTGTTCTAACAAATCTGCAAAATACATATAGTGTACTGACTTTACTAATAGAACAACAGCAGATAAAGAATGTTGCCTTAAAAAAAGTTAAGTCCTTCAAACATTGGAAGTTGATATCAATATTTTCTGTTTTGCAAGTAGAATCTTAGAAAAGCGTGCTTATTTACACAATTTCTTTATCTTAAAGAAAAGTACTGCATGTTCTCACTCATAGGTGGGAACTGAACAATGAGATCACCTGGACTCGGGAAGGGGAACATCACACACCGGGGCCTATCATGGGGAGGGGGGAAGGGGGAGGGATTGCATTGGGAGTTATACCTGATGTAAATGACGAGTTGATGGGTGCTGACGAGTTGATGGGTGCAGCACAGCAACATGGCACAAGTATACATATGTAACAAACCTGCACGTTATGCACATGTACCCTAGAACTTAAAGTATAATAAAAAAAAAAGTATCTGAAAAGGTGGACTTATTAAGATAAATTAGAAAGATACTAGGAACTTTTAAAATGTTTAAAGATAAAAGTTATTTAACAAGTCATTTGAATTGTGTACAGTCAATATATAATAATATAATATGTAAATAGTAAATTCACATATTTTAAATGGTGTGTCTTTATTCTGAAAAAAAATTTACCATATCAAACAAATCAACTTACCAGTTTATAAATGAGTTAAATACTGTAGGTGACTATATTGCAGCATATTTTGTCATCATAAATAAAGTACTCATTTTGAAATTATTTAGCAAAAGTTTATAAGAGTAAACAAGCATTTATATTCTTACTTATATTATGTCAACATCATCTGGCTATCTCTTGTGTTTGCTAATCTTTCCATTTAGGCTGCAAACCTATTGCTTCATCTTTCTTTCTTTAAATTTTTATTTTAGCTTCAGGATTACGTGTCCAGGCTTGTTCTATAAGGAAAATTGTATGTCATGGGGGTTTAGTGTACATATTATTTTGGTGACAAGCATAGTACCCAATACGCAGTTTTTTGATCCTCATCCTCCCTCCCTCCACCCTAAAGTAGGCCCCAGTGTCTGTTGTTCCCTTCTTTGTGTCCATATGTATGCAATATTTAGCTCCCACTTATAAGTACAAACGTACAGCATTTGGTTTTCTGTTCATGTGTTAGTTCGCTTGGGATAATGGCCTCCAAATCCACCCACGTCGCTGCAAATAACATGATCTTCTTTTTTATGACTGTGTGGAATTCCATGATATATATATTTACTTTTACTTTTACATTTACTTTAACCAATCTAAAGTTGGACATTTGGGTTGATTCCATGTCCTTGATATTGTGAATAGTGCTGTGATGAATATACATTTGCATGTGTCTTTATGATCAAATGACTTATGTTCCTTTGGGTATATACCCAATAATAAAACAGCTGGGTAGAATGATAATTCTGCTTTGTGTTCTTTGAGAAATTGACAAACTTCTTTCCACAATGACTAATTTACATTCCCACAAGCAGTGTACAAATATTCCCTTTTCTTCACAAATTTGCCAGCATCTGTTATTTTTTACTTTTTATAATAGTAGCCATTGTGACTGGTGTGAGATGGTATCACATTGTGATTTTGATTTGCATTTTTCCAATGATTTGTGATGTTGACTATTTTTTATATACTGGTTGGTTATGTATATGTCTAATTTTGAAATGTTTGCTCATGTCCTTTGCCTACTTTTTTATGGCATTGTTTAGTTTTTACTTATAAAGTTAAGTTCCTTATAGATTCAGGATATTAATCCTTTGTCGAATGCATAGTTTACAAATATTTTATCCCATTCTGTATGGTGTCTTTTTACTCTATTGATAGCTCTTTTGCCGCGCAGAAGCTCTTTAGCTTAATTAGATTCTACTTGTAAATTTTTGTTTTTGTTGAAATTGCTTTTGGTTTTCCCATCACAACTTCTTTGCCAGCACCTATGTCCAGAAAGGTATTTTCTAGGTAATAGCCTTGGACAAGAGCCCAAAGTTTTTATAGTTTTAGGTTTTTCATTTACATCTTAATGCCATCTTGAGTTAATTTTTGTATATGGTGTAAAGAAGAGGTCCACTTTCAACCATGTGAATATGGATAGTCAGTTATCCCAGCACCATTTATTTAACAAGGAGTCTTTTACCCATTGCTTGTTTTTGTTAACTTTATGGAAGTTCAGGTGGTTTTCAGTGTATGAAATTATTTATGGCTTCTGTATTCCATTTCATTGGTCTCTGTGTCTGTTTTGGTACCAGTACCATGCTGTTTTGGTTACTGTAGCTGCATAGTATAGTATGAAGTCAGGTAATAGGATGCCTCCAGCTTTGTTCTTTTTGCCTAGGGTTGCCTTGGCTATTCAAGCTACTTTTTGATTGTATATAAATTTTGAAATGGTTATTTCTAATTCTTTGAGGAATATCATTGGTAGTTTGATGGAAATAACATTAAATCTGTACATTGCTTTGGACAGTATGGTCATTTTAATAATATGGATTATTCGTATCCATGAGCATGGAATGATTTTCCATTTTTTGTGTCATCTCTGATTTCTTTGAGCAGTGTTCTGTAGTTCTTACTGAAGAGATATTTAACCTCCTGGTTAGCTGTATTCCTGAGTATTTTATTCTTTTTGTGGTTCTTATGAATGGGATTGTGTCCTTTTTTTGGTTCTCAGCTTGGATGTTGTTGGTGTATAGACATGCTACTGATTTTTGTACATTGATTTTGTATCCTGAAACTTTGCTGAAGTTGTTTATCAGATCTAGGAGCTTTTGGGGAAAAGTTATGGTGTTTTCTAAGTATAAATAATATTGCCTGCAAACAAGAATAGTTTGACTTTCTCCCTTCCTATTTTGATGCCTTTTATTTCCTTCTCTTGCCTGATATCTCCAGCCAGGACTTCCAGTACTATATTGAATAAGAGTAGTGAAAGAAGGCATCTTTGTCTTGTTCTAGTTTTCTAGAATTCTTCTAGTTTTGCCATTTCAGTATGATTTTGGCTGTGGGTTTGTCACAGATGGCTCTTATTATTTTGAAGTATGTTCCTTCAATACCTAGTTTATTGAAGGTTTTTTTTTTGTTTTTTTTTTTTAACATGAAGGGATATTGAATTTTACAGAAAGCCTTTTCTGCATCTATTGGAGATAATAATATGGTTTTTATTTTTAATTTTATTTAATGAGTCACATTTATTAATTTGTGTGTGTTAAATCAGCCTTGCATCCCAGGGAAAATTCCTATTTGATGATAGTGGATTAGCTTTTGATGTGCTGCTGAATTTATTTGCTAGTGTTTTGTTGAGGATTGTTGTGTCTATGTTTATCAAGGATATTGACCTAAAGTTTCTTGTGGTGGTGTTGTGTCTCTGCGAGTTTTTGGTATCAGGATGATGCAACCTCTTAGAATGAGTTAAGGAGTCCTTCTTATTCCTCAATTTTTTTGGGAATAGTTTCAGTAGGAATGGTATCAGCTCTTATTTATACATCTTTTAGAATTCAGCTGTGAATCTGTCTGGTAGCAGAAGACAAAAAATAACCAAAATCAGAGTTGGATTGAAGGAAATTGAGACGTATAAAACCATACAAAAGACCAATTAATCCATAAATTGGTCCTTTGGTTTAATAAATAAGATAAACTGCTAACTAGACTAATCAAGAAAAAAGAGAGAAGCTCCAAATAAACACAATCAGAAATCACAAAGGGGACATTATGACCAATCCTACAGAAACACAAAATTCCCCAGAGACTACTATGAATATCTCTATGCACACAAGATAGAAAACATAAAAGAAATGGATAAATTCTGGAAATATACAACCTCCCAAGACCAAACAAAGAAGAAATTGAATTCCTGAACAGTCCCCTGCACTCCAGCCTTGATCCCAGAGTGAGACTTTTATTGAAAGAAAAATGGATGTAAAAAGTGAGCACAAGTAAATGAATTGTGAAACTTGTATTAAAAATTAAGTAGTCCAGCTCAGGAATTAAAAATTTTTAAGAAAAATGCATTATAAATTAATTGTTAAATTTTTGGTTACTTTTAACAATTGCATTAATATTATTTATAATATGGCACTTACAATAATCTAAATTTAAAGAAAGAAATTACTACATTAGGCTGGATGTAAATAGTACAAGAACAACTGTTCGTTAGTCTACAAAAACATGCAAAGGGAATTGAAGTAATTAAATTAGGGAACAATAGATTTAAATCAACCTGAATCAAAATGAAACAAAATATTTATGTATTTCTGACTCTCTCTCTTCCTCTCCATATATATATTATAATATACATTCTGACTATATATGTATTATATATGAGTGTGCATGTACATACACACATATGTATACCATTATTAAATAGATTAAATAAATGAAATTCAATTTATAGTTTCATCGATTATCAATATTACTTTAGAAACTCGTTTTGAGACATAGTAATGGTAAAGAAGGTTTTGAATTGAAAATATTTACTTGAACTTACTGAGTGTTATGACTGCAAAACTTCATAGCATTTGACTATTAACAAAGCATGCAATTGGGTTGCTATAAAATTTACAATGAAATAGAGGTACTTGGCTGATAGGGAAAAATACAGCACTTTATTCTAAGGATTGTTCTTAACTTTGTTTTATTACTATAAGAAACAATATTGTTTGATTAATCAAGTTTATTGTGATCTATTTTATTTTATTTTTATTTGTGTTGAGATGGAGTCTTGCTTTTTCACCCAGGCTGGAGTGCGATGGTGCGATCTCAGCTCACTTCAACTTCTGCCTCCTGGGTTCAAGCAATTGTCCTGCCTCAGCCTCCCAAGTAGCTGGGACTACAGGCATGCACCACCTGCCTGTCTAATTTTTATATTTTTAGAAGAGGTGAAGTTTCACCATGTTGGCCAGGCTGGTCTCGAATTCCTGAGCTCAAATGACCCACCTGCCTCGGCCTCCCAAAGTGCTGGGGTTACTGGAGTGAGCCACCATGCCTGGCCGGATTGCATTGTATTTTAAACTATAACTTATAAGTAGAGTAATAAATCATCTAATTTTTTACATTTTTGAATAAAATGTTCCTTGAGCTTGATGTTATTTATTCATTCATAAACACGAAAATAAATAGTCAAAGGAATGTTCATTATATGTCTTCTTTATCTTTAACTTTTCTTTGAAACTGGAACCAAACCCATCAGAGTTTTCACAATAAATGTGAGCATCAATTTTTTTTGTCACTTAAATGACTAAAGACACTCAGAGTCTTCAGCAATAGCAGCTGGATCCCATGAGGTATACATATAACATGTGACAGATACTGAACTTAACAATACTTATCTATAAATAGAGTCAATGTCAATACTTTCCATCCATTGGTACATGCTTATTCACCAGTCAAAAAGGTGAGTGAGTTATCATGGTTTGTTGGCAAGTTTGTTCTTTAATTGGAACAGCTGTTTTCTTGGCATATGTGGCCTTTGTTTTTGCTATTTCTTCTTAGTTTCTAAAATGTATACATAAAAAAAAGTTATTTTCTGTAACGTATTTTCTTATTTAGCTATAGAATAGACATTGTATAATTTAAAAAAATATACTTGGTGGGACACGGACAAGGTATCCGACTAGATGCAGCCGGGAATAAAATCTCCTACCATTAACAGACAAGAATATTAAGTAAACTGGCATACTTCAAACAGACCAGCTGAGAGAACAAAAGCACTAAGAGGTTAGAGAGAAAATCCAGATGCTATGTCTGAAGAGAGAGGAAGCTGGGAATCTTGCACAGGGTTGCTGAGCACTGGGGTATATTCCAGGCCCTAGACAGCTACTAAGGAAGGGTAGCTCTGACTTGTTTAAGCATAGGACCTGCAGAGAGTCTGGCTGTCCTTCTTGTGGGACCAAGACAAGTCTGATCTGCATGCCTCACTGTCCTCTGGCCCCTCCCAGAATTCCTGGCTGGCTGTGCCTGCAAGCAGTGCGGCCTTGGTTACCATGCTAGAGTGTTTTTGCTAGCAGCCACTGCCACAGCACTTTAGTCTAAGACCCCTACTGTCCCACCAGAGTGCTTTTGCTGACAGCCTCCTACCAGAACATATTTACTTGTTACCTCTCTGCTACCCCTTTGGAGTGCATTTGTCAGCGGCATCTTTGCTACCCTGCCAGAGTGCTTCCTCCCGAGGTGGCCCTGCTATTCCCACTGGAACACTTCCCATTTGCAGTGTCCTTGCCACCACCACTGGAATGCTTCACACCCACAGAAACCCACTAGAGTGTCTCCTGCACATGGCACCCCCCACCACCCCTACCTGGCACCTACTGCCTGTGGCACCTTCCATCAAAGCACCTCACACCCACAGTGCCCCCACAGAAGTAACTCCCACTTGCAGTGCCCCCATCACCCCACGACTGAGATGGAATGCCTTCCTCTTAGGGTCCACCTGCCAGGACACCCTACCCAGAGCACCCACACCACCCCTGCTAGAGCACTTACACACATGATGCCCAGCTGTCCCCTAGGTAGAGCAAATACCTGGGTTTAGATGGCATCATGCAGAAGAGTGGAGTTGAGCCTGGTCCCTCTGAAAGCATCTGGAAATGAAGACATTCAACTATACCCACCTTTTGCCACAGTCGAACCCTCAAGGGATATAAAGATCACAAAGACAAAAAGCTCCATCCAAAGGACAGAAACTTCAAAAGATAAAGGAAAATCAGTACCCACAGGTGAGAAAGAACCAGTGAAAGAAATCTAGAAACTAAAAGCCAGCATGTTCTCTTATCTCCAAAAAATCACAGTAGCTCCTCAGAAAGTTTTTAAATGAGATTGAAATGGCTGAAATATCAGACATAGAATTCAGAATCTGGAAGGCAAGGAAGCTCATTAAGATACAGGAGAAGGTTGAAACCCAATCCAAGGAAAACAGTAAAGCAGTCTAAGGGTTGAGAGATGACAGCCATTTTAGAAATAACAGAACTGAACGTTTGGAAATAAACAAATTCACTACAGGAATTTCAGAATACAACTGGAAACATTAACAATGAAACCTTAGGAGAGAATCCCAGAGCTTAAAGACCACTCCTTTGAAGCAACCCAGCCAGAAAATAAGAAAAATAAAAGTCCTTAAATGAACAAAACCTCTACGAAAAATGGGATTATGTAAAGAAACCAAACAAAAACACACTGAGATACTTGAAAGAGAAGGAGAAAGAACAAACAACTTGGAAAGCATATTTGAGAAAATATAGTACACAAAAATCTTTCAGTATCACTACAGAGTCTGACATACACATTTAAGAAATTCAGAGAACCCTGTGAGATAGATGCAAGATGACCATCTCCAAAACACATAGCCATCAGAGTATCTGAGGTCAATGCAAAAGAATCAATCTTAAAGTCAGCTAGAGAAAAATGGCAGTTTATTTTCAAAAAGAATCCCAGCAGACTAACAACAGACCTTTTAGCAGAAAACTTACAAGCCAGAAGAGATAGGGGGCCTATTTTCAACATCCTTAAAGAAAAAAAAAAAAAAAATCTAAACAAGAATTTCATATCCATTCAAACTGAGCTTTATAAACAAAGGAGTAATGAAATCTCTTTTAGACAAACAAATACAATAATTTATTTAGCACAAGACCTGCCATACAAAAACAACTAAAGAGAGTACTAAATATGGACATGAAAAACGATACCTGTCATCACACAAACACATTTAAACACATACCTACCTCATTGACACTATAAAGCCACTATACAATCAAGTCTACTTAGCAACAGCACAATGAAAGGATCAAATCCTCACACACTGAAATTAACACAGAATGTAAATGAGCTAAAGGCCCCACTTAAAAGTCAAAGAATGGCAAGCTGGATAAAGAAGCAAGAACCAATTGTATGCTGTATTCAAAAGATCTGACTCACAAGTAACAACACACATAGGCTCAAAGTAAAGGAATGGAGAAAGATCCATCAGGCAAATGGCAAACAAAAATAACAGTGGTTACTATTGCTATCTGAGATAAAACAGACTTTAAACCAAAAACTATCAAAAAGGATGGAGAAGGGTATTACGTAATTATGATAAAGGGTATAATTCGCCAAAAAGACATTACATGTGTTTGTACGTTCTAAGAAGTGATTTCCAGTATCTGGGTGCTCCAAAGTTGGGTGAATATATGTCTAGGAAAGTTATGTCTTTTTGGCGAATTATACCCTTTATCATAATTACATAATACACCATTTATTGCAAAATTCTTGAACATGCTGTTTTAGTTAGCATTCTCTTTGTCTCTCAGTAGAATAATTGAATAGTAACAATTTAAATTAATAGAGTGGGGATTGTTCTCTCAAAAAACAGTAATTTTGGAGCCAAGCAAATACAGGTTTTAACACATTAGATAAGGTGCGCAAAAAGCTGAACATGGAAGTCACTAGGCCTTTGCTTTGTTTTCAATGTGCACGTTTTGTTATTTTTCTTCCAGATATTCATTTTTAAAGATCTGAATTTTTGTGCTGGATGAAATATATTGGGTCTTGCAAGTTTGTTTTCAACCAAAATAAAACCATGGTTGTTAACAGAGTAGAGCTGGCAGTGCACTAAGGCAGCAAGAGACTAAGCAAAAACTTTAAAATGCCTTATTTTATATACAAATATTAAAAATTGTGTTTTTTAATTTTGATACCTGGAGAAATGTGCACAAGTATATTTGATTAATTGTGCTATAATATTAAAAATACAAGAAAATATGGGTAATCCATTAAAAAATAAGCAACACAAATAAGAGAAACACAAATAGGGGAAACAAGGTGACACAATATACATTTATATTATAAAATTATAAATGAATAAAAGTCTTATTTATAGGATAGAAGCATTCAGTTTGTATTGAAAATAGTATTTTACATCATACTCTTTACAACAGATAACACAGAGTAAACTGATGAACACATCAGAAAAGTAAGCACACATATGTCATATATTGTACAAATAAAATTTAATGTTCAAAATTTTATTTGGCTTAAAAATCTCATTTAATAATTCACAAAACAATCTTAAACTAAGTTGCAAACTCTAAAACTGATAAAAATAGTATAGATGCAAAAATCTGTACAAATAAAATGTGTGTGAAAAATGTGGAAAGAACTCAATTTTTGATAGTAGAAAATATAATGAATAAAAAAGAAAACTTCATTTGTATTGATCGGTATTAATAGATCTATAACACAATTATTGTTAATTTATAAAGAAAAAAGTATTTATTTACTTTTCAAGAAACAATATATTTAAAAAGCAGTAGTTAATAAATGAGGCTTAATGATAACAAAATGCCCAAGTAACTTATACGGAAATGTTTTTGGTTCAGCATTGGAAATAAAAAAATTAAACATATAATTCTGTACAGAGAAACCGGAAATATTTGTCTGTTAACCAAGACCTGTTTCAATAATTACTACTAAAATTGCTAACATATTTTTAATTATTTAGAAAATAATAAAATATAATAATGTTATGGATATGGCCAAGTAAGTTCTTTAAAATTGTAACAAAATAAAATTAATTAAATTGAGAGACAATGACAAAGAAAGAAAAGAATTATTTAAAAAGATAACTAAGTTTTAAAACCCAAGCTGTCATATAAAATATTAATGATAATATGGCATCTCTGACTAATGTAATAAAACAATAGAAAACACACCAAGATTAAAATAAAAGGGATACAGAGTGAAATGATAGAAAAATGCAAATCACCTTTGTTTGGAGACCATCTACCGACAGATATTTACTTACTTTGCAACTAATTAGACGTAGCCATGGGAGTTTACCTCATTTATTCATGGCTCAACTCTCTAATTTGTACATCTCAAAATTGTGAGATGTTTAAATAAAATAATATACGTGAAACTCTTTAAAATTTCATTATATTATGGAAAGAACAGTTAATATGAGAACTACTATCTTAGCCTATTTCTAAGTGTACAATATATTATTTTTGACTATAGGTACAATGCTGTACAGTGGGTCTTTAGAGCTTCTTCATCTTGCTTGACTGAAATTTTATGACCTTGATTAAAAATGTTCTCTTTCTCTATCCTCTCAGACTCCAGCAAGCACCATTCTATTCTTTGATTCTAAGAGTTTGACTACTTGAGATACCTCATATAAAGGGAATCATGTGACATTTGTTGTTTTTGTGACTGGTTTATTTCACTTAGAATAGTGTTAGTCTGAATGCAAAGTAATGTAGCCACTGTGGAAACAATATAGACATTCTTAAAAAATATAAAACTACCATATCCAGAAATCTGATTTCTAGATATTTATCAGAAAAAAAACATGAAATTAAGATATTGAAGAGATATCTGTAAACTTATGTTCATTGCAGCATTATTGACAATACCTAAGATACAGAAATTACATAAATGTCCATTGACAGATAAATGGATAAAGAAAATGAAGTAGATACATACAGTAAAATACTATTCAGTTTCAAAACAGAAAAAAAGTTCTAAAATATGCAACAACAGGGATGAATCAGATAAAACCCTTGATATAAAATAGATGATATCTTTTGTAGTTAAATAGTGTTAAAAAGGTGATACAGTTTTATTAAAAGACAAAGAGTGGCTGAATGGATGAAGAAACAATACCAAACCTGCCTATAAACACATACATAGACTGAAAGTAAAAAGATACAAGAGATTGCAGGCAAGCAGGAATCAAAACAAGAGCTGGAATAGCTATATTTATATCAGATTAAATAGACTACAAATCAAATACTGTAGAAAGAGACTAAGAAGGTCACTGCCTAGTGATGAAAAGGTCAATATAACAAGAGTATATAACAATTATAAATATCTATGCTGTCAATGCTGGAGATCCAGGTCTTTAAGCAAATATTAATAGATGTAATGGGAGAGAAAGAATGCCATACAGTAATATTAGGGGACTTCAACACCCCACTCTCAGTAATGGACGGATTATCCAGACAGAAAATCAGCAAAGAAACATTGCAGTTAAAAACTACACCCTAGACCAAATAGACCTAACTGATATTTACAGGGCATTTCACCCAGCTGCTGCAGAATAAACCTTTTTTCATCAGCACATGGAACATTTTGAACTCCCTTTAGGCAAAACTATGCAAATTTCAGGTAAAGGAAGACCAAAGACTCCCTCACCAATGGCACAGCACCCTAAGGAATGCTGAAGGGATTTCTGACTGAAAGGAACTGTAATCAATGGGAAGTAAGAGTTTAAGATAGAAATGAAAATCATTTGAAACTTGTAAACAATTTTACACTGATGAAATTAATTTTCAAAAATTGAATATACTTAAAGGGGTGTTTAGTGCTTAATTATAGAATCTGACATACAGTCTTAAAGGGCAAAAATATGTCTTTAAAGTAAATGAGTTAGAATCATCAATTTAGTTTCCTTCACAGAATTTAGAAAGGAGATAAAAACAAAAGGTTTTATATTTTCTCTCTACCAAGTAAATTTAAATCACTACGCAAATGGAATTACAGTAGCAATTTAACGATGTTTTACATTGTATGTTAGTCATCATCGAGATGGTGCATACAGTATAGCTTCAGTGAATAGATTCAATTTCCTTCAACAAGTTTAATTTCTTATAATAGACTTATAAAACTACAGTGTAATTATTATAGCATGAAGGCACAAAACTATGTCCCACAGGCTAGTACAATATGCATTTTTATAAGAAATGTAAAATCATAGAAGAATGTCTTATTTTTTTCTGCAAAATTCATTTTCATAAACAGTATTTACTCATATACTAAATTTTCAAAGTAACTATATTAACTATAACCCCATTATTTTATTCTCTGAACATTTACAGTAACTAATTTATTAATAGTTTTAATGGCCTTTCCTATCTTTATAACATATGGTAATGACTAAACCATTACACAACATTCTCAAAAGCAGTGTGTCAAATTTATTTATTTTCACTGTTTCTATTAATTTCATTATGATACACAGTCTTTTCTAAGTGGAACTGAATTTTTTGTGTATTTCCAATTTTTTCTACATTTAGTGTACAGCTATCATTAATAGATAAGAGTATATTATAATTATATAAATATGCAAAAACCTATCATAAAGCAATAGAGATGAGAATTTTCTTATTCCGATATACCTTTCTAACTCTTTGGAACATTTAAAGATTAAATGAAATGCCTGTGAAGATATTGAGTTTAACATCATTAGATATTATGTTACACAGACTTGCATACAGAAAGATTCTGCATATGACAGTATATACCAAAATTTTAGAAATTACTGAGCGTTAAAATAATTTCTTCCTTAACAGTCTGTGATCAGAAACATTTAACAATTTGATATCTTCTGAAAATTAAGGTAATTTGAGAGACATCTGTGATTTATTTGTACTTTAACTTCTTATATAATGACTCAAAGCCTGAACAATGAACATATCCATGGACTACACCTAGTACTTTCAATTACATTCTGATTTTCTCTTTTATTCCACTGCCTTGCTTATTTTTTCCAGCCCTTAATTTTTATTTCCTTGTTGAGTCTTTCCCTTCTAAGCATCTTCTATTCTTTGTTCTCATTTTAATACACTAAAACTCCTGTCAGTATTTTCTGTTATGCTCACTCAATGATAAAACCCTGTTTAATGTAGTGGCTGGCACATAGTACATACAAGTAGGTGCCTATTAAACTTGTAAATTTCATCTTTAAGGAATTCCACAGTGACCTTCATTCCAGTTAATCTATGGAAAACCATGATGTAGTGCAGTGGAAAGCAGATTATGATTCATAGGCCAAATTACCTTCTAGTATTTTAAATAAATAATTTATTGTAATGTAGCCATGCTCATTCCTTCACTCTTGTTCTACAGGGCAGAGTTGAGTAGTTGCAGCAGAGATAATATGGTAAACAGTGTCTAAAATATTTACTATCTGGACCTTTACAGGAAAAATTTTCCAACTCTTTCTCAAAGTTAGCAATAACACTTATGACTTTACACCAATACGTACTTTTTTCAGTAGTACTTTTTTTCATGTCATGTAGTATTTTTAATGCTATGCATTTATAAAACATATTGCACGATGCATTATAGAGTTTTTTATTTTTTTAATTTTGTTTTAATTATTATACTTTAAGTTCTGGGATACATGTGCAGAGCGTACAGGTTTGTTACATAGGTATACATGTGTCATGGTGGTTTGCTGCACCCATCAATCCGTCATGTACATTAGGTATTTCTCCTAACGCTATCCCTCCCTTAGCCCCTCACTCCCCAACAGGCCCAGGTGTGTGATGTTCCCCTCTCGGTGTCCATGTGGTCTCATTGTTCAACTCCCACTTATGAGTGAGAACATGTGGTGTTTGGTTTTCTGTTCCTATGTTAGAATGATGGTTTCCAGCTTCATCCATTTCCCTGCAAAGGACATGAATGCATCCTTTTTAATGACTGCATAGTATTCCATGGTGTATATGTGTCACATTTTAGAAGAAAAAAACAAACGCATCAAAAAGTGGGTGAAGGATATGAACAGACACTTCTCAAAAGAAGACAGTTACGTGGGCAACAAACATATGAGAAAAAGCTCATCATCACTGTCATTACAGAAATGCAAATCAAAATCACAATGAGATACTATCTCATGCCAGTTAGAATGGCAATCATTAAAAAGTCAGGAAACAACAGATGCTGGAGAAGATGTGGAGAAATAGGAACACTTTTACAATGTTGGTGGGAGTGTAAATTAGTTCAACCATTATGAAAGTCAGTGTGGCAATCCCTCAAGGATCTAGAACCAGAAATACCATTTGACCCAACAGTCCCATTACTGGGTATATACCCAAAGAATTATAAAACATTTTACTATAAAGACACATGTACACATATGTTTATTGCAGCACTATTCACAATAGCAAAGACTTGGAACCAACCCAAATGCCCATCAATGATAGACTGGATAAAATAGTGCTTCGCTTTTTACCTTTCTTGCCAGACTGAAATGAAGCAAGGAGGCAGTATCTCTTGTGGCTAAGAATTCTGCTTTAAGAGTTATATGAGGGTAATATTCCAAACTCTGACACTTGAGCTACCTATGTCCTTTTTTTTCCAAATACCAAATTAAATTGTATTTCTTTTAACTTTTAGGTTGAGGTACATAGTACAAGATTGTTATATAGGTAAACTGCATGTCACGAAGATTTGGTGTACAGATTATTTAGTCACCCATGTAATAAGCATAGTACCCAACAGGTTTTTGTTTGTTTGTTTGTGTTGTTGTTGAATCTGTTCCTTACCTTCTCTTAAATTCAGTGGTTTATGTATAATATTAACAATAATAATACTGAAATAGTGTTGAGTATTTGATAGGATCATACATATTAAACTCAGTGGTCTGGTATACAGTAAGTACTGAAGACATATTACCATCATGCTAATAAATGAGAAACCTGAGATTCACTGAGTTTAGGTGAATTATCAGGGGATGCAAGATTTAACTATGGAAGGACAAAGACTAGATCCTGGGTCTTAAGTTTCTTAAGTCACTGAAAAAATCTACTATCTGTCCATTGTTCTAAGATTCCAGCTGTAATACTTAGGGGAAATTCCACATTGATAAAATTGAATTTAGATCTCATCTTTCCATCTAAATCTTACCAAAGTCTCAAATATTTATACAAATGTTGTGTGCATTTTATATCTTTAGATGACCTGACAATTACCAACCTCTTCATTTAAACTCTGGATCTATGTCCATCATCAACACAAAGATATTGATCTAGCAATTAACATCCTCTCTCCTGTTTTCATTTTTATTATTTTACAGGAAGATTTGAAGCATTCCTATGAGCATACAAACATTCTGAGACATATTCTAGCATTTTTAAAAGATTATATATGTCTGTGTATCTCTCCACCATTACTCCTTTTCTCTGTAGCCCTTTATAACAAAATTTCTCTTAATTTGTGTAAACACACCAACTCTAATAATTTTACCTCCTATTTTGTATTAGACCCACTTCAATCAGGCATGTGCCTCCAATTCTGTTAATATTTTCTGTTGTCAACAATGGCTTTCATTTTATCAAATTGAAAGAACAATTTCCAGTCCTCACTGTATTCAGCCATGCAGCATTCAACATTGATCATTTCCTTTTTATTAGTATTTATTTTACTTAATGTAGAGTACACAATATTAGTTTTCTCCTATATCATTATATGTTTCTCCTACCTCATTATATGTTATTTTCATTTATTTTGCTGGATTATTTTCTCCCTCCTAATTAGTAAATGATAGAATTTTTGAGGACTAAGTCTTAAGAAGTCTTCTTCATAAAAACTCCTGGCTGTGCAATGTAACCCAGATTTATGGCTTTAAATATTACCAATAGTTTTTGAGTTTTATTGAGAGTCTCCACTACAGAAGACAATAGTAAAACAATGCTTGAGGGAAAAGAAAATAATTCATATAAATGATTGCAAGAGAATCCTTGTCACAAACTTATGCTCTGTCAGTCAACTGCATATTAAGCATCTTCATTTTGATATTAATAAGCAAATCCAACCCATATATTCCCTAGTATTTTCTAATTCAATAATTAGCATCACTTACTCAGACCTCAAGATGCCATAAAAGGTTATCCTTAAATTGTCTCTTTCTCTCACATTTCAACTCTATCCAAGAAGCTCTTGTCAGCTGTACTTGGAATCTATATCCTTAATATAGTCACATCTCTACAATTTTATGCTATCACATTTGTCCAAGCTAATATCACTTTCCACAATAGTCTAAGCAATTTTTTTTATTTTTCTTACTTAAAACAAGGTAACTTTAAACAAGATCACATTACTTCTTGCTTAAAAACTTCTCATGGATTCCCATCACCCTGAGAAAAATAAATAAGATCCTACATAATCTGCTCCCTGGTCATCAGCCTAAACTTATTTTATTTTGGCTTGTTCTTTTTGCTCCATTGACACTGGACTTTTGTTTTCTCAAAATACTATATGCATTCCTATCTCAGGGTATTGCCCTTTGCTATTCCACCAACTGGAAATTCATATCCTAGAGATCCTTGTCAAGGATCGTGTTCTTCATGTCATTCAGATTGTTGTTAATTTTCAATGTCTCAGAAATGTCTTCCTTAACTACCTTTTCTGGAATTAGTGCCATCTACTATTCTTAAATTTTTTACTCTGCTTTAATTTGGTCTTCATAGTACTTAAGACTTTCTGATCTAATACATTATATGAAGTAAGTTATTTTCTTTATCTTTCCTTCATATGCAAATTAATATTCTTGCCCTATTCACTGCTATGTTAATACTCGGACAGCACAGAATAGCTTTTGGGGAAAATGTTTATTAAATAAATAAAAATTTCCTTTTCCTGACAGAAACAGATCACAGAAGTCCTGGGGAGAATTCTGATCACATTGTAATCAGTATTAAATACAATACTGACATATCAGTTTTTTTAAAACTTCAAATTTAGGAAGAGCAAAGCTTTAATTCTTGGAAGAAAATCTGATACTGACTACACAAAAATGCACACATATTTTTATTGTCTATTATGAAATAGAGTATCTTTGATTTTACAAGGTTGATTTGACAGTACAGTGAGACAGATAGTTGTTTGTTACAAATAATTAGATTTGCTTTGTGAACAAAAGTGAACCTGAAAGAGCCAATAATTTAAGATGGATTTTTAAGTGGCTCTGGAGACTAAATTTCAAACAGAGCCAAGTCACCATTTGCTAACTAAAGGTCATACATGGACTCTGAGTCTCTTGAAAGTCCGTACTTCTGTTCAACTTTGGAACTTTCAGAGTTCACCTGAACTAGCCAATTAGGGCTCAGTTGTATCAACCAATAAGGACTCAGTCACACTGGCCAATCAGAACTAAGCAAGTTTGAATAGTTTTTCACTTGTGTAAACAAATCTGATTGCCAATCTGAGAGATAACTTTTGATATAAAACTCAAACGCTCCCTTTGTTTTCTCAAATATTGTTCATAATACACCAAAAGCTACGTCTCCCTGGTTTCCAACCTGACCACAGGAGTAGTGTCGTTTCTCCAAATTCCCTTTCATAGGACCTTTGTTCAAAGATGTATTTGAGTTTTAATCGCCTCAATTTAGAATGACTACATTGCTCATTTACACTGATAAAAGAATTTTGTAAGAAACTATATGCTTTGTATGACATAAATCCTTTGCCCTAAATATCCTACCGCTTTTAATTTTCTTTGTACATATTTATGCAAACTGCATATTTTTGTAACATAAAATCCTGTGTTAATTTGATGTGTTCTTTTTGATTCATCATAGTTATTTTCCTTTTTAATGTTTTATGTACTTATAAGAGACAAGATGCCAAGGTATGAAATCCCTCTAAGCTTATTCTACAGAACCTGTTTTGTATGCTACTGGTGCCAAAACATGCTGTTTAAAATGATAGTTGAATTATTGGAATCAGAAAAAATGAACTCATTTTTAAGACCTCTCAGAAGAAAAGTAGGTCACCATGTTTTATTTCATATATATATTAGTTCTGATCCACTGAAGTAGTGAAAAATGAGGGTTCTTGTAGATATATGATAATCCACATCCTCAAAATTCACTTTTGCCACTTAAAATAAGCGACTAACACAAAATGAAGTTATGCTTAGGGTTGTTCAAGTAGAATTATATGGTCGTATAAATTAACGTATTTCTTAGAAGCCTAAAAACTATTTTACAAGTTCTAATTCCACATTTCCAAGTCCTTGCTAAAATATATTCTCGGATAGTTTACTGTACCTTCAAAGCTCAATATGCTTAAATTAGACTCATCTTGAATCCCCATGGCAAGACTCTCCATCTTTTCTACTTTTGGGGATGATTATATTTCTCTAGTCAATCAAGTGCAAAATTATGAATACTTTTCAAACTCTCTCTTCATCTTAATAGCTTATATTTTGCCAAACTATGTAAAACATTTGAAATGCATTTATTAGCTGTGCTTTGTTTTCTATTCTCATGGTGACTTTTCCAGTCCAAGTCCTTATTTCCTTATTTCTACACTAATGCAAAGCCTCTAATTGTTTCCTTGCCTCTAGCTTTCCTCCAATCCTCCGTGCACATTACTAAAAAATTAATATTCCTAAAGGATAGGTTTTTTACTCTCTAATTCCTCAATTAGAAAGATATAATGAATAAATGAATAAGATTCAGGCTCTTTAGTCTAACATTAAACTGTGTTCATATTTTTAACTTGTTTTCTTCCGAGTTTTATTTGCCACCAACTGCTCTTAAGAAACAAGGATACCCAGCTCAGTATACTCTTACAAGTATCAAAATGCCTGTGTCAAAACCACCTATATTTAGTAGAATTTTTTCAGTGATTATTACAACTACAAATTAACCCTCCACAAATTATCCACAATTAGCCATCAAAGTCCCTTTTGTACATTTGGAAATTGTTAGCGGAGGCAAAATAATATATCAGTGATATAAAGATTTGCTTTTGAATATTTTCAGGATATCCAGTGTTTGAACGAAGAATGGCTTTCACTTAAACACATTGTGGATTTGTCAAAATTATTAGATAATAATTATTAGATAATATCTATTATTAATTACATGAATAATGTCTATTATCTAATTATGTGGTAATATTGTCATTCATTATGAAATATTTCCTGAATTCTGCCAATATTAAAGTGTAGAAGAGAAGCTACAGTGTTAAATTAGAATCATTAATAGACAAAGAAAATTAAAGTAAGTTTTTAAAACTTGTCTCATACCACATCTCAATCATATGTGTACCTGGTAAATTCCTATTTCTAACCATCATGTTTGTGTGCATGTAGTTTGGGGAAAATATAGCACAGTAAAATCTGTCACATACATATAAACTAGGACTATTACATTTTTAGATTTAAATTTATCAATTGCTTTTATTGCCAACAATATAGAGTTTTTCAAATAAAATATTACATAGGAGTCATTTTTAACATCATTTTAAATGAATTTTAGAATAAAGTTGAAATTGTTTCAAATATGTATTTATAACACAGGAAAATTATTTGTGTTTATCTAAGCCACATTATTAGATTTAAATGTGATTTTTATGGATATGGTCCAGAAAATAAAAGCAAAGTATTTTATTAAAAATATTGTATGATATACATATCATCTGGATATTACTCTAAGTCTGGGATTTTCACAACAAGCAAATTTTCTTAAAATAGACATACAGATAAAGTTGCTTAGTGATTTTTTAGTGGCATGAAGACAATTTCATATATTTTGATAGATGATGATTCTTTAACCTCATAAATACTATAATAAAAGATTAGATTATCTTCTCTTAACATACACAAGAATATCTTTCAGGTGATAGCAGCATGCGTTTCCTTCAAAAGTGTGGAAAATTGCCAGCGCTTTGAGAAACAGAACATTTTAGTTTCGTAAGAACAAGGAATGTATGTTCTATGGCCGCTTTGGTAAACAAGTCCCAAGCACAATGCATAATGTCTGGTAAATATTAAACATTCATTGAAATATTAAATGGTTGACTACAAAAATATCTAAATGACACTCAAAGAAATGGTAATGTATGTAAATGAATAGAATAAATAATTGCCTTAGGTAGGCTTGTTTTAAACATTCAGAACACCAATGATAAACTCCTTTCATATGCTTTTACATTCTAAGTCCATTATCTTAACCTGTCTAATGTTATTACAACTCTCCTTTCTAATTACATTATTCATTTCATCAACTTTACTATAACCCTCTGAATCTCTTTCCCCTACCATATCCTGTGGTACTCACTATTACCTTTTACTTGATATTTTTCTATTTTGTTTTTGATTTTGTTTTTGTTTCTCTTGCTTCAAGGCATATGGCAAAACTACAGTTGTCTTTGGGTGGATCCATATGAATGGGTTCTAACTCTTTTCCTCTTGGACAGAAACTTTTGATATTTGAGATGGAGGCTGCTCTGTTAGCTTGGGTCCCTACATAAGTTTCTGTGCTGATTGGAGATGACAAATAATGTTAGAAAAAAAAAATAAATACTCATTATTTTAAGCCACCATGAATTCAAGGCTGTCCTTTATTGCAGCATAAGCCAACTAATTCAGTCGTGTACTTCCGTAAACAAATAATTGGTTATAACATTCTGGAAAGTAATTAGAATCCAATTTTCTTTCATTCCTTTATTCACAAATCTATTTTATCAGTTAATATTGATTAAATACATATTATGTTCCAGGTGTCATTCATGGCACCATACAATGGGGGTGGGAATTATTGACTTTTTATTTCATCCTTCAAACTCCAATCTATATGACAGGTTGTCAACATTTTATATATTCAACAGAAATGTTTTAGGTCGGGCATGGTGGCTCATGGCTCTATTTCGAGCACTTTGATAGGCCGAGGTGCGTGAATCGCTTGAGCTCAGAAGTTCTAGAACAGCTTGGGCAACATGATAAAACCCCATCTCTACCAAAAATATAAAAAATTAGCCAGGCATGGTGATGTGCGCCTGTAATCCCAGCTACTTGGGAGGCCGAGGTGGGAGGATCACCTGAGCCTGGGAGGCAGAAGTTGCAGTGAGCTCATATAATATCACTATACTTTCACCTGGGTGACAGAATGAGACCCCCATCTCAAAAAAAAAATGTTTTGCATGAACGGAAAGGAAATGTAGTAATGGATGCTGGCTGGAACAGACATTAATGAAAAAGACCATAGAAATAAAAATAAAATTATAACTACTCTTTGATAGTTATTGTGAGGATGATTATTTTAGCAAGCACTTTTTTTAAGCATCTTTGGAGTATAAAGATATTCTTTACCTTAACTATCCTAACAACTCCACTAAGCAATAATTATAATTTAAATTATTCACAGTTATAAAATTATTCACAATTATGTAATAATTGTGAAAACAATAATTTGAAAGTTAAAATGAAAAGATATGTTACTTGTGAAATATTATAATTCTAGTATACAGACCTATTGTTTCTATACTTGTGCTATTTCCATTTTGCTAAGACACCATTCCATTTAAAAAATGATAATAATAAGAGGATGATATAACTGCAGTACATATTTCAAAATATTTATAGTCATTTCTAAAGAAGACTTTTTAACATATACTAGAACATCACCATTACCATTAATAGGTAGTGTAAACTTTTTTCTCAATTACAAAAAAGACTTTAGATAACTTCTGACTACCCATTCATGTTTCAATAGACTTCATATTAAAATGGTATTTTAAGAAACCCACATGAAGGAAAAGCATAACATTCTACCATAAATATAGATATACTCTGCATTATGTAACAATATTCATTGTTAGAATAATGGAACTACAGTATAAATGAAAATTACAGGAGATAACAAAAAGATACTACTTTGAATGGGGGAAAAAAACAACATGAATGATGGAAAGGGCAGCCTTGTCACAAATCTATGACCTGTCTGTCAGCGAGATATTCAACCAAATAGAATTCAAAGAAACCTCGGAATCAAGGGTCTCAACTCAGATGTGTTTTCACAAAGACATTGTAGTGCACAGGACAACTGAACTAGGAACAGAAGGCCCCTCAGATTTCACTATGATCCCTCAGATGCTGATTCCAAGTTTATTGGAACAGCATAGTTTGTTCAACTTAGTGTTTGCTGCCAATCTGGTTCCAGCTCTACAGAGAAATTTAAAGACCTGTACAGAAAAAAAGGAAATCAAAACAAGGATTCTCAGGTTTGCCATCTGCAGAAGGGTCATAATTAGGAGAGGGCAGATAGATTAACAGTTGAGAGGAGAGTGGAAATGAAAAGACAAATATAATCAACAAAACGGAGAGCAGACAGTTCTAGTTTTCAGGATGCACGGATAAGAATATCTGAAAACTGGTCCTCAAGAAAAACAATAAGAACACTAGCAAAAATTATGAAAATCAAATTTTAAAGAAATTTGGCAATTAACAAATAGGATGCAACTGTATGAGGAGCATTTAGTCAAGAACAACACCTGGATATTAGTATGAACATCACAATTTACAGAATTTTAACTTACCATATTTGTATGCCTTTCCGCACAGCTTTGCAGTGGCACTGGAAACCAACAACCTTGAAATCACAGTAACTGTAAAAATTATCAGTGTAACAATTCCTAGAGAAAACAGAAATGGATTTGATTTAGAGTTTCTCAAAAATTCCACCTTCAGAAAATTGTTACGACTTGACTTGTCTGTCAGTTCACCGGAAAGGACTTTTTTTTTTTTTTTTTTTTTTTTTTTAAATTTAACCTGACTCAGAGATCACTCAGTGTGAATAATCTTTTTCTGAGGCAGCTTCCAAAACATTCAGCAGCAATTGTTTAAATTGCAGATGCCTGAGGAAGTGATAATGTTGGGGCAAAGAAGAAGACCAAAAACCAAAAAGGAAAACCTGGGAAATGGGTAGCCTGTAAAGTGCTTTCAAGAGCTTTGACCTATTCCTGGGAATCTGGAAAAGCATGCATATTGCAAAATGGTGTGCATGCCCAAAAAAGATGTAGAAAGTTCTTATATTTCACCTGTAGCTGACACTGAGGTTCTGTACAAACAGAAAGTGTGAAGGTTTAGAAAATATTTTAAACTACTTGCCATAACATTGAAAGTGTGTGCCAACACATATACGGAACCCCTTGACCAAGATGGGGAGACCTATTGGTGCAGGACATTTAAGGAAATCTCTGCCTAAACATCAGCTGGAAAGAGACATCAGTAGTAATGTATGACACGCAATAGAGATATTATGAGGTTATTCAGGAAGGTTGCTAAAAAAAGCACACAGCCACCAAAACCAACACTTGGGATCAAGAGAGCTGATGACTATAGTTGTAATTTTTTGTTATTTAAAATGTCCAGTACTCAACAAAAAATTATAAGAAATGTAATGAAACAGAAAAATAAAATATTTCCAGTATGAAGTGGGGGGAAGCAATTAATAGAAAATATCCCTAGGAAGCCCAGTCAATAGATTTACTAGAAAACAAACAAACAAACAAGCTTTAAATAAGCTACTATAGGCTGGGCATGGTGGATCACACTTGTAATCCCAGCACTTTGGGAGGCCGAGGTAGGAGGATCACTTGAGCCCAGGAGTTTGAGACAAGCCTGGGTAATATAGTGAGACTCCTCTGTCTATATTAGTCTGTTCTGATGCTGCTATAAAAAATACCTAAGACTGGGTAATTTATAAAGAAAAGATGTTTAATTGATTCACAGTTCCACATGCCTGGGGAGGCCTCAGGAACCTTAAAATCATGCTGGAAGGTACCTCTTCACAGGGTGGCAGGAGAGAAAATGATTGCCAACAGAGGAAATACCAGATGCTTAAAAGACCATCAAATCTCATGAGACTTACTCATTATCACGAGAACAGCATGGGGAAATGGCCCCCAGGATCTAATTACTTGTGGTGGTGTATGCTTGTAGTCCCAGCTACTGGAGGGACTGAAGCAGGAGGATCACCTGAGCCAAGGAGATTGAGGCTGCAGTGAGCCATGGTCATGTCACTGCATGCCAGCATGGGTGACAGAGCAAGACCCTATCTCTAAATAAATAAAGTCAACTGTTATAAATTTATTCAAGGTACTATATAAAACCATATCTAAAAACACTGATAACAGGATAAAAATGTCTTTTCAAACAGAAAATATAAATAAAAAGATCAAAATTATTTTTAAAAGATATCTATGTCTGGAGTTGAAAATACAATCACTGAAAGGAAAAACCACTGTATTATGGGACTTAGAGGTATATTTAAGTGGCAAGAAGGATCAGTAAACTTGAAGATAGGTCAATTTAAACAATCCAGTATAAATTATAGACAGAAAAATAATAAAGAAAAATGAATAAAACCCTGAAATGTGTGGAACATCGTTAGATCATCAGTGTGCCAACTTTTAGATAAATTCCGGGAGGTGAGGAAAGAAAGTAAGTTTCAGAAGGAATATATGAAGAAAAATGACTGAAAACGTTCAAAATTTAATTAAAACCTTAATCCACACATTTAGAAAATTCAGTAAACTCCAAATTGGAAAAATTTAGAGATGCACAGTAGAAATATCATAATCAAATGATCAAAAGACAAAGAGAAAACTTTGAAAGCAGCAAGACACAGGCATCTTACCATTGAGAAGGGATCTTCAGCAAAATCAATGGCTGACTTCTCCTCAGAAATTATGAAAGCCAGAGGACTGTGCCATAATATGTTCAAAGTGCTGAAATAAAAAGACTTTTGGCCAGGCAGGTGGTGGCTCATGCCTATAATCTCAGCACTTTTGGAGGCTGAGGTGGGCTGATTACCTGAGGTCAGGAGTTCGAGACCAGCCTGACCAACATGGAGAAACCCTCTCTCTATTAAGAATACAAAATTAGCCAGGCGTGGTGGTGCATACCTGTAATTGCAGCTACTCAGGAGGCTGAGGCAAGAGAATCGCTTGAACATGGGAACCTGGGAGGCGGAGGTTGCGATGAGCCAAGATGCACCGTTGCACTCCAGCCTGGGTAACAAGAGCAAAACTTCGTCTCAGGAAAAAAAAAAAAAAAGACTTTCAACAAATAGTCTTATATACAGCTGAACTATCCTTCTCTCCAAAAAGGATTTAGGACACTTCCATGTAAACAAGACAAAAAATCCTTTGCTAGTAGATACGCTGTAAAAGAAATTCTATAATGAGTCCTTCAGGCTAAAACTGAAGGACACTAAACATTAATTCAAATCCACCGAAAGAATTGGCACTGGTAAAAATACACCGGATTGATATAAGAAACATACAAATGTACGTTTTTAAATATATCTCTTTTCTTATTTTACATAATTTAAAAAATAACTTCAAAAAGAAACAATCATAAAACTACATTGATGGGTCATAATGAATAAAGATGTAATTTACACCACAATAACAGCATAAAGGAAGAGGAAATAATGGAGCTATACAGGATAAATTTGCCATATACTATTGAATTTAGGTTGATAGTAATTCAAATTTAATTATGATAAGATGTTAAGTATAATCCCAGGTTAACCACTAAGAAAATAGCAAAATAAAAAATATATAGGAACACAAATGATGAAAGAATTCAAATAGTGCAACAGAAAATATCTATTTAACATAAAATAAGGCAGTAAAAAGGGATAGAGGAATAAGAAAGCAGACCTAAAAATTTCAAACTTTATCAGTGAATATTAAATGTGTATATTGCTCTTTCTACTAATAAATTCCGTCTTAAAGGCTATGTTGTCTGATTTTATTGTGCCACTACAGCTCTTTTGTTGGTTACTATTTGCATGGTACATTATTTTTGTCCTTTTACTTTGAATCTATTTGTGTTTTGAATCTAAAGTGTGCTTTTTTAAAACAGCATATATTTGGGTTATGTTCATTTATCCATTCAGCTAATTTTTGTTTTTTCATCTTAATGTTTAATTTGATTACATTTAACAATAGCATTGTATAAAATTGGCAATCCAAGCAGTAGTAAAGAATACAAACAGTAGTAGAAAATGCGATTACCAAATAGAGACACCATAGCATTGAGCCATGTCTGAAAACAAGGAAAAATCCCAATTTTTGAATTTGGGTTTGGCATGAAGTAATTTCACGAGGTCTCTGAATGGATCACTCAAGGTGACATTAAGTTATGACTGAGAAGCAGTGAGAGTGTTGCCTCTACATATATTTCCATGTCTAGCAAGCAAACATTCTAAACTTATGTGTATATCTAAGTTTGATGTTTGCTTTAGTTTATATTGTGCTTCTATAACTGAATATGTGATACCTAGCAATTCACAAAGAACAGAAATTTATTTCTCATGGTTTTAGAGTCTAGGAAGATCAAAGCACCAGTAAGTTTTTAATCTTGCAAGAATCCAGTCTCTTTTTCCAAGATGGTGTCTTGAATGCTATGTCCTTTGGAAGAGAGGAACAATGTACCCTTACATAGTGGAAGGTGGAAGGGCAAAAAGGGGGCCAAACTGTCTTCATAAAAGACATTTTTATAATGGCATTAATCTACTCGTGAGAGCAGAGTCCTCCTGGCCTATATGCTTCCCAAAAGACCCTATCCCAATACTGTGACATTGGTGATTAGTTTCAACGTGAAGTTTGGAGGGAAAAGCAAATCACAGCAGTATTCAGTACATATCTTTCCTCAGTGAGAAGCCTAGCTCTTGGCATTTTTCTGAGGGTAAACGTGAGGTTGTAGATCATGCTGTTGGTCTCAGATATTTCTGTCAGTGGAAGGAAACCCATGGGAAATGATGAAATAGGATAACTTTATGCTCCAGGGAAGGCTTTATTAATGGAACTAAATGTATTGGGTCTTATGTCAAGGGTTGTATATTTTCCCAGAGAGCACAAGCCAGTGAGAAGGTAAATGAAAGCATGCTAATCACACAGAAAAAAACAATCCAGCGAAGCACATAAAGTGCTTCTCAGAATTCAATTAGCATGAATATGCTGTTTCTACTTTAAATTAACAGCATCAGTGCAGGAGACAGAATATGGTTTTAGAGAGCTAAGGCAAATTGCTAGGGGGAATCCATCTGAGGATGATGTGCTAAGATCTTTAATAGTGAGTGAAAGTTTTGATATATTTGCTTGAATCAGCTGCATAGGACTGTTTGGCAATACCTGTTCATATATGGAACAGGAATGAAAGAAGATTTTAATCACCTTGAATCAAATCCTGCTTGTTGGGTCAGAATGTCATGTCTAAACATATTACCCAGAATAAGCCAGAATACACTTATTTTTCCTGTGATCACTAAGCTCTCCTGGGACACAAGATTTACCAACAATCTCCAAAATTGCTCCAGGAGGGTCCTGTTTGCTACCGAGGATCTATGTCAATATCTAAAACTTGCAAAGGAAACGCAGAGAGGATGCACATAACTGCACAAGACCCAGTGAGGATGGGCATAAAAGGCCATCATAGAGGTGAATGGATTTCCAAATTTGTGCCTCTCCAAACATGATCAACATGAGTAATACATATTGCCTTTCTACCTACTTTGTTTCTTCCCCCCGAAAAAAGTGATTTAATCTAGAGACGTGGGGCAACATTAATTCCCTGGTTTCTGAACATCACCAAGAGCAGGAAGTTGGTCATGAGACATACCAACATTTTAAGCGTGCAAAGTTGACAAGTCTGGCTACTTAGCCCTAAAGATGTCATTGTTGTAGAAGCTTGTGCAATTCTTCTTGAGCAAACATCTTAACACTCAGCTGTTCTCATTGAAAATATCAACAGAGTCTACCAAAGGGTTCTTATCAAATGAGAGGTCAGTCACATTAGTCTGAGGAAAAAGAGCCCCCAGAGAGATTTTATTGTTTCTTGGATTATTTCCAGAGCTTCTTGCTGCAGGAGTCCTATTCAGCCTGTCTGGTGGTTGGTGAAGATACTGTAGCAAAACTACTAGGTGAAGAATGTCTGACTATTTATCTAAATATATTACAGTATTTTGAGAGAAAAACAGAAAAACCACATTAATATGTTTTTTCTATACATACACATTTATGATCATGGTTAATTTATAATTTAGGCACAAAAACAATTACGATAGACTAGAACAATTATATCAATGTATTGTAATAAAATTTCTGTCAATGTGGTCTCCCTCTTTCTCTCAAAACACTTTAATATTTTCTGACTGTTGTTAACTGTGGTTAACTGAAACTGCCGAAAGCAAAACCACTGATGGGGGGACTACAGTACTTATACATGAAAATATCTTATGTGTTTACTAGAAATTAAACATGGTGACTAATTAATATAGGAAAATTATACTGTTTATATTATTTTATAAGAGTTATAGGACATAGCTCTAGCACTCACAGCAGGACTCTGGGCTTTAAATTGCTCACATTTACAGAGTTGTTCAAAGAACCATTTGACTCCTAAGAACTGAAGTCTCAAAATCATTTCATTTGAAAAATTATTCACATGGTGTTATGGTTAATATTAGGTGTTAACTTGGTTGGATTGAACGGCGCTTAGATAGCTGGTAAAGTATTGTTTCTGGGTATGTCTGTGAGGCTGTGGCCAGAGGAGACTGACATTTGAGTCAGTGTACTGGGTGAGGAAGACCTACCCTCAATGTGGGTGGGCACCATCCGACCGACTGCCAGCTGGCTAGAACAAGGCAGGTGGAAGAAGGTAAGATAAATTGGCTTGCTGAGTTTTCTGGCTTTCACCTTTCTCCCGTGTTAGATGCTTCCCTTTGCTTCTTATGCCCTTGGACATCAGACTCCAGGTTCTTTGGCCTTTAGATTCTTGAACTTTTACCAGTGAGTGGTTTGCCAGAGGCTCTCTGGCCTTCAGCCACAGACTGCAGGCCATACTGTTGCTTCCCTGCTTTTGAGGTTTTTGGACTGGGACTGAACCACTACTGAGTTCTTTCTTCCTCAGCTTGCAGATGGCCTGTCATGGGGCTTTGCCTTGTAATCCTGTGAGCCAATTCTCCCTAATAAACTCCCTTTAATATATACATATATCCTATTAGTTCTGTCCCTGTAGAGAACCCTGACTAATACAGAAGGCATTGAAGTAAACTTTGCCACTGAGTTGACGCCTTTACTTTGAAGTGACAGAAGTCTATATACTGACCACCAAACTTTTGCATATATACAGTTGTTATAGCCTTAAAGATGAATATACATCCTATTTATTTGTATGTTAATGGTAATTTTCTCTCCAGTAAGAGTTCACCAGTTGCCAGAGCTCATCAACCTTTAATCACTTTTTTTATTTTTATTTTTAAGTTATTTAAAACTTGACTATAAGTAGAAAATGAAGAGGAAGGTGGAGAGTAGCAGAATGTATCAGAAGTGGTCAAAGTTCAAGGCTGGGTCACAATAGTGGTTAAGTAGGACCAGGGTCTAATTAGAATAGGGAAAGGACAAATGTCAGGACTGAAGACCCATTTTCTTTTCTTTTTTTTTTTTTTTTTTGGTCTTTCTTTTTTTTATTATTATACTTTAAGTTCTAGAGCACATGTGCACAGCATGTACAATCATTACATATAAAACATGTGACATGTTGTTGTGCTGCACCCATTAACTCATCATTTACATTCAGTATTTCTCTTAATGCTATTCCTCCCCACTCCCCTGACCCCATGACAGGCCCTGGTGTGTGATGTTCCCCTTCCTGTGTCCAAGTGTTCTCATTGTTCAGTTTCCACCTATGAGTGAGAACATGCGGTGTTTGATTTTTCATCCTTGCGATAGTTTGCTGAGAATGGTTTCCAATTTCATCTACGTCCCTACAAAGGATATGAACTCATCCTTTTTCATGGCTGCATAGTAGTCCATGGTGTATATGTGCCACATTTTCTTAATCCAGTCTATCACTGATGAACATTTGGGTTGGTTCCAAGTCTTTGCTATTGTGAATAGTGCCTCAATAAACATACCTATGCATATGTCTTTATAGTAGCATGATTTATAATCCTTTGGGTATATACCCAGTAATGGGACGACTGGGTGAAATGGTATTTCTAGTTGTAGATCTTTGAGGAATTGTCACACTGTCTTCCACAGTGGTTGAACTAGTTCCACTAGCACCAACAGTGTAAAACTGTTCCTATTTCTCCACATCCTCTCCAGCCCCTGTTGTTTCCTGACTTTTTAATGATCTCAATTCTAACTGGTATGAGATGGTATCTCATTGTGGTTTTGACTTGCATTTCTCTGATGACCTGTGATAATGAGCATTTTTTCATGTGTCTGTTGGCTGCATAAATGTCTTCTCTTCAGAAGTGCCTGTTCATATCCTTTGCCCACTTTTTGATGGGGTTGTTTGATTTTTTTCTTGTAAATTTGCTCAAGTTCTTTGTAGATTCTGGATATTAGCCTTTTGTCAGATGGGTAGATTTCAAAAATTTTCTTCCATTCTATAGGCTACCTGTTCACTTTGATGGTAGTTTCTTTTGCTGTGCAGAAGCTCTTTAGTTTAATTAGATCCCATTTGTCTATATTGGCTTTTGCTGCCATTGCTTTTGATGTTTCAGTCATGAAGTCCTTGTCCATGCCTATGTCCTGAATGGTATTGCCTAGGTTTTCTTCTAGGTTTTTTATGGTTTTAGGTCTAACATTTAAGTCTTTAATCCATCTTGAATTAATTTTGTATAAGGTATAAGGAAGGGATGCAGTTTCAGCTTTCTACATATAGCTAGCCAGTTTTTCCAGCATCATTTATTAAATAGGGAATCCTTTCTCCATTTCTTGTTTTTGACAGATTTGTCAAAGATCAGATGGTTGTAGATGTGTGGTGTTATTTCTGAGACCCCTATTCTGTTCCATTGTTCTATATCTCTGTTTTAGTACCAGTACCATGCTGTTTTGGAGAAGACCAGTTTTCCAGCCAACGTTACCTGTCTGTAGCCTCACTGGAATACTAATTTGATTATATATATTTCCCTCACTCCCAGTGCAATGGAAAGGTCCCACTTCATATAGATAATCATATGAGAAGAAGCTATTTTTCTCTCCAGCAAAAAGTATACTTGAAGTGTTCTTGAAATATGCATCTACCAAAAGTTTTAGTTGGGAATGAAAGCTTCAATTAAACAATACCTTCTATATTATTAAGGCAACAAACTACATTTTTAAGAATAAGCATCAATTTAAAGGCCAAAAATGGTCAGCCCCATATTTTTAAATGTATCACTCTTCTTATACCTGAGGAGAGACATTTAAACCTCCTCAAATTGACTTTTCCCCACCAAGGACAATATAAGTTACTAAAACTTATGCTTTTGTAGAAATTTAAATTCATTTCTGAATTCTTAGCTCTTTTACTGGATATAATTTTAAAGTCACTATAGCTTTATTTTTTAGATAAGGGTTTTCATTATTTTTTGTTGAATAAAACCTGGCAAATACTCTTCAAATAACCTATAGAAAAATGTAACTCCACTATTTTTAGTTATGTATGGTATCATTAGTTTATTTCTCTTTCTTTCTTCCCCAAAAGTAAAATTTTCCACATATTTGTAAATATCATGAGATTAAAGTACATTAACTCAGTAAATATGCACATTTGTTTCCTAGATCCTCTTGGTAAATGAGGTGTAAATGCCAAAACTTGGGGAAAAAATGACTTCTGTTGAGCTCCTACCTGGAAAAGTGAACCAAGCAATAATAGACAATGCATACTATGTGGACAATTATCAAAGTATATTTATAGATTAATCAGCAAAAATTTATCTACTGTTTATAACTTTCCAACATTTAAAACCTTTACTCATAAGATAGAGCCCTTATATTTATGGATTAAGAGTAAATGAGCTTGCTTATTTATTGAAATTGGACATTATTTTAAATCTGCTGATTCTATTCCTTGAGTAAAACAAAGTTTAAAATTCCACATATTACAGGTGACTTCATATGGCAGTATTCTCAAGTTTCTTCTCTTTTCCATGCAAGCCACACTAAGCTACATGTCACTCTGCACTGGAATTTTGCACTTTTGTATCTGTGCTCTGTCAGTTTGAAATACCTGTACTCAGCATATCCTTCTAGACAGGGAATATTTCTATGAATTCTTCTAGAGTCCCGGATTTTTCACTTCTGATATGAAATCTTTCTTGATAATAGATTCAGAGATTACCTTTCATTTTATCTCATGGATATAGCCTTAATTGTGTCTCCCTATGAATCTGCTAGGATCTTTTACTTATAACATTTCAACCACCTAAGACAAGAAAAAAAAAAAAAAAAAAACAGAAAACAAGAAATTAAAAAATACATAGCTATTGTGGTGACTCACTCCAGTAATTCCAGCACTTTGAGAGGTTGAGTGGAAGGACTGCTTGAAGCCAAGAGATAGAGGCCAGCTTAGGCAACATAGTGAGATCTTGTCTCTACAGAAAAATAAAAAATAAAATACAAAATAGCCAGACGTGGTGGCATGTGCCTGTAGTTTTAGCTACTCTGGAGGCTAAGGCAAGAGAATCATTTGGGCCTAGGAAGTTACGGTGAGCTATGGCATGCCACTGCACTTCAACCCGAGCAATAGCACAGTACTCTGTCTCTAAATAATAATAATAAATTAAAAATATATAGAGTTCTTGAGGCAAAGAATTGGAGGTCCAGTTACTACCTACATTGATTAGTAATGTCTGAATTTCACGAATCTTTTTAGTGTATAGTTATTTCCCATGCAACACAATGTATATAATATAAATTTATTTTAATCGATAAACTTACTTTTTTAATCTCTTTATTCAATGTTTTAGTTAAAGTTCCTGGAGTCAATATAAAAATGCTAGAGGCTGAAATATTTTCTCAAAACTGTCATCAGTAGAAATATTTGTTATTACACTAGAATTCTCTCTGAAAAACACAGATAATAAAAAAAAGTTCAATGTTTATGTACCAAAAGTACATTGTTTTATTACAAATAATGTTTTTGGCATGTTTCAATATTTTACTGACTTAAGAGAAAGTGAATGAAATTAAAATCAACTTTCAAACGTTGAACTAGAATGTCTCCACTATAGTTTTCAAAAATAATACCTGGTTATCTTATGCTAAAAATGTTACGTGCCTAAATCAAGAAGTTCAGCAACTATTTTAGATCCTTCCGCTGAATTTTATCTGAAATTTTCATGCAGCTATCTGATATTCTGAGTATTGAAACAATGCCATTCTCAAATACGCCATTTTGTGACTGGTAATTGCCTCCTCCTGTTTGTTTATTCTCTCCTGTCTTTGTAAGATTAAGCTTGATTTTCTTTGGGAGACATTATACCCACAAACAATGCTCAACTTAAAAGTCTCCCTTATTATTAGTGATGTCTGTGGCGAACTTGGCTCAAAACAATGTATATAACAGTCATTTATGATTTCTGGGCAGAGATTCTAGAAAATTCTTAGGTCAAATAAGTAAATTAAAGGTGGTAACATCTCCACATGCAGCAGAAAATACAAATTATCTCTAGAAACAAAGCATAAGTAGTTTCATCAGTTTGAATTTAATTAAGTATCAGCTAAACACAAAACAAAACAAGCAACAAAAACTAATACGAACAAAATACAAACACAAAAAGGGTAAGATTCAACAGAAAAAAATTAAAATTGTCCCTTCAGAAACATCAAGTATTAGAATTACAAATAGAATGTAAATTGCCACATATGGATTATCTGGATAAACAAAATGGCATTAAAAATTGACCAAAGAACAAGATGTTATTAAGCATGACCAGGCAGATTTTTAGAATTTATATGATTGAAAACTTATGGCAAAATGGGCACAACCAAAGAGAAAGTTTATAAACTTGAAAATAGATTGGAATATATTAAGTGTAATGCAACGTGGAAAGATAGGAAGATAGAAAATATGAACAAACAAAAAAGACCTACAGTTAAATGCCAGAAGATAAAGGAAAAAATACTTTTGTTAGTAAAAAATCTTATAATTAGCCCAAATGTTTTTCAAATATAAAGAACTGGCCTAAGACTCTGACCTAGGGAAACCTACAGTCAAAGGAATCTGAGTGGAGCTCCCTTGCCTTATGTCAGAAAAAAGAAATGTCTGTTTTGCAAAGTGCTTGCATTTCCAAAATTTGGAGAAGGTTGATGGGCTAGTTATTCATAGCTGAGATGTGAATCCACAGAAGGAGGCTGAACTGGGTTCTTTATAGAAAGGTATTACAAGAATACTTGACTGGATGGGCAAGGTAACCCCAAGAGACAGATGAGTCATTGGAAACCAAGGGGCAAAAAAGAAGTTATAAATAAAAGGCTGAGAATTTATCACCATGTGAAGTGCACTTATAATGATAAAATTTCAATGGAGTAAGACAGTTTCTAAGGAACCCCAAGAGAGAACGAGTCAAAGATCATATATAATTACAGCATCCAAAAAGATACTAACAAGAAATTAAGGTCAAAAATGTCCTGGCTTTCTTTTTACTGCCTCTCTCTGTTAGAGCTCAAACCCTCAAGGGACCTCGAACAGCCATAGTAAGTGGAGGAAAATGTGAACCATCTTCACCTTTCCCACCGCAGGTTTTTCAGATTTAAGGTAAACCTGAATTGGGAAAGTGTGTCAGTTATAAAACATCTTGGAGTTATGTGATTATTATATTGGACTAGATTTGTAAATAATTAAGAACAATATGAATAATTTTTTGACAAGGGACAAGGGCTGATAGCAATTAAAGAAAAAGAATCAATTGCTTTATTCCTATGCCCTAGCTAATTAATCTAGTTTAATAAACTGGTTATAGTGCACATCACCCACATCATGTTGGACTCCTGTAGGTAGCTGGCAGGACCACACATAGAGTGTCAAGGGCAAAGAAGGACAAAGTGTACAAACTAAACATTTAGCCAAACTTGTATTTATCTTATTGAAAATTAGTAGCCAGCTTAATCGCTTATTTAGTGTATGACTACAATATTATTGCATTAATTCACACATTCTGACTAAACACAGAGAATTATGGGCATTTTTTAGTCAATCATTTCCAACTATTTGCTCCAAACGTTATCCCAACCAAATAAAAATAGCTATTATTTAACATGAATAATACCAGTTGTTTCTCAAAATCACTTTCTGTAATTTTCTGAAGTATGTCAACAATTTAGAATTTAAATTAGTATTTAAAGAAAGATTTTGATTACTTTTTGTTCTAGTTATCGAACTGGTACTTGGATGGTAGAAAAATTAGAAAGCACAGAAGAGCAAATAGTTGTAATGTCGTAGTGGCTGTAATTTTACCAATCAGAAATAAGCAATGTTAAAAGTCGTGAAATAAATTTTCCTCAAGCTTGGAATGCATTTTTTTATATAATGGTGTGATACTATTTATCTTTTTTATCTTTATATATTAACATGTTCTCATTACTATACTACTAATATTTCAGCATGATTTTATACTAGTGTTATAGCTTTCTGTTATATTGGTATGCTACAATTATTTGACCAAATCATTTTTGGCCACTTAGGTTTTTTTACTTGTTCACATATATAAATTCAAATATGATGAAAGACTTCACTATACATCTCTGAAAATCCTGTTTAATAATTAAAATTATTATAGCTCAGAAAAGGCTAGTACTCAGGCTTTAAGATTTGTAAGTAACATCTGAAGGTTGTTGTTCTTTCCAAATCTCTAAATTGACTTGTACTACACAGCTATCACAATGATATGCAGGTCAAAACTACTGCACTGAATATTTGAGAATATGGAAGGTTTTCTGAAATAAATTAATTTATATTTTTAAGACTCCTAGCTAGTAACCACAGTTCTTAACTATGTTTAGTTCTGCTTTGCTGTTACACAAGACAAAACAATGGGAAGCAACAGATTTTAAAAGCTGAATTATAAGCAAAAAAACCCCCTGAAATATTGTATATGCCAATTTTCTTCATTTTGCATGACATAAGAAATAGTTCTTTGTAATCTCCTTTAAAATTGTTATTTTCAATAGTCATTAATCAGTTTTTTCAAGAAAGATTTTTTTCTTTCATTTAAAAATTATTTAAATGCAATTTTCTCTGGAAGAAATAATTTTATAAGATCCTGTTCCACATATGTACCCTTAGCTATTTTCTTCTTCACTCAAATTTAATTCCAGCAACTCATAAAAGTGCCAGTGTAACTGCTTTCCATTGATTTAGGATCCTGAAATAGAACTTTCAGTCTACCTCTTTTACCAACTGAAACTTATATGAAACCATTCATATGTTATTTGTCTTTCTCATATTCTATTCTAACACAATACTATATCAATATCCCTAAAAATACTTTTATCACTTGGCCATTAGCAAATATTAACAAAGCAATTATTGTGGAGTTAGTGCCATGAGTAAAATTAGTTCTTTTTACTTCATCTTCATTCAAGCATTACAGCAGACAATATTTTGGTGCAGTAGTTCTCAAAGTTAGTATGCATAAGGATAAACTTGTTGAAACCCAGATTGTGAGCCCCAGTTCCATAGTTTCAGCTTCAATTAATCTGGATGCAACTTGAGAATATGCATTTATAAAAATTTCCGAGCTGATGCAAGTGCTACTTTTCTCATGACTATGCTTTCCAGTTCTCAGGTAAATGAACTAAGGTGTCATTTTATATAGGCTCTAAAGAGAAACCAATAATGATACCATCTATAAAGTCCTTTGCAATTGTAAGTAAACTTCAAGCTCAATTATTCGTTTATATTTAGTGAATACCTATCATTTAAGCAAAGAGAAAAAATGTGTAATTCTCAATAGAGAAAACTCTTTACCATTCAGTATTTAACTTTTCAAATTTGACTAATTTGGAAATTAAGGGCTTAATAAAAAATTATGTTATTGTATTGTAAAGAATGGGTCCTGCTAATATTTTTTAATATACATTGTGTTAATATTTAGCCAACATAGACTTTTAAGTCATTTAAAATACCAGATTCTGGCTATACAACTTATTAGTTGGTTGATGAACAAGTCATTTCAACTTTCAGAGCCTCATGTTTCTTACATATAATAGGAACAATAATATAATAGTAGGAATGACATATTGCAATGATTTACATCACATAATGTTATATATATTATAAACTATAATTGAAATATAATATATAATAACATAATAATGCATATTATTTAATATAATATATGTAATACTAAGAATGCCTACTCAAAGAGTTATCCTAAGGAAAAATATATTTACATATGTAAAACTCTGAAAATAGTGTCTTTACATTGTAAGGCGGGTAGAGAGAATGATCTTAACAGAGGAAAGAGTTATAAGGATGAAAACAAGCCACAATTTTTATTCAAGAATATACTTTATGATTTTATTATATAAAGTTCAAAACCAGGTAAATCAAATATATGATGTTAAAATCTATATTGTGGTAAATTTTGAGGTGGAGTAGGTAGTGCTTTAGAGTAGCATGGAATGTTATTATTCTGTTTCCCAACCTGGCTAGAAGTTACAATTCTGTTCATATTTTTACAATAATTCATCACACTAAATAGTTACAATTGGTGCACTTTTCTGTATGAAGATATTTAATTTAATTTTTCTTTTATTGTACTTTAAGTTCTGGGTACATGTGCAGAACGTGCAGGTTTGTTACATAGATATACACGTGCCATGATTGTTTGCTGGACCCATCAACCTATTATCTGCATTAGGTATTTCTCCTAATGCTATCCCTCCCCTAGGCCCCTACTCCCCAACAGGCCCTGGTGTGTGATATTCCCCTCCCTGTGTCCATGTTTTCTCATTGTTCAACTCCTGCTTATGAGTGAGAACATGCAGTGTTTGATTTTCTGTTCCTGTGTCAGTTTGCTGAGAATGATGGTTTCCAGCTTCATCCATGTCCCTGCAAAGGACATGAACTCATCCTTTTTTATGGCTGCATAGTATTCCATGGTATACATATGTGCCATATTTTCTTTATCTGCTCTATCATTGATGGACATTAAGATTGGTTCCAAGTCTTTTCTATTGTGAATAGTGCTGCAATAAACATACGTGTTCATGTGTCTTTATAGGAGAATGATTTATAATCCTTTGGGTATATACCCAGTAATGGGATTGTTGAGTCAAATGGTATTTCTGGTTCAAGATCTTGAGGAGTCGTCACACTGTCTTCCATAATGGTTGAACTAATTTACACTCCCACCAACATTGTGAAAGTATTCCATTTCTCCACATCAAACATATTTGTTAATTTTATAAATCTTCCACATTGTAAATTAATTTTAGACTTCAAGTACAAATGGGTCTACTGACATCTCCACATCTTTGCTCCAAACACAAGTATTCAAAAAATGTTTTTGTTATACTGTCCTTTTTGTTCCATCAATCAACACAATAAATCTGGTCTTTCTTGTATTTGCTGTCTCTGTTGGTGACACCATTATCAACCAGTTGTCCCTATCTAAAAACTTAGGTATTCTCTATTCAATTGTCTTTCTCATCCCCATATTTAGTTAGGCACCAAGTTCTCTTGATACTTAACTATCTCTCAGATCATGCTATAGTTTGTTTTCTTTCCTGGTGTCCAAACTGTATAATTTTGTTTTCTGCCTCCCATTAGCAGACAAAATTCAACAACAATACACTACCTAAATTTCCATTCATGTGCCTTCACATGTTATTTCTCTTTCTAGATGCCTTTCCCTCTTTTATCTACCTGATGGATTTTATTTATCTTTCAATTCTAGTTCAAGCATCATTTCCTCTACATTCTACTTACAAAGAAAATTAATAAGATTTTTTTCTGTTATCTTTGGGGCTTCCATATACTTTTCAAAAATGCAGCAATGGAGGATAATTGCATTTTCAGTTCCTCCATGATCCATTTTTCCTTGGCATCTATGTTCTCTTACCGTGGATATATTGAAAATGTGTAAGTTATAATGCATTTTCTTCACCATTACCACCATCAAAAAGCATATCCTTGTAGGCTAAAACTGGATTCAACATATTACTTTCCTTTCCTTTATTAATGGTTTAGGGGTTAAAGGCAGCATCACAATCTGTATGCAATTCATAAATACATGTATGTGTTAATATATTCTTCCTTTTATATTGTTTGTTGATATCTAGTTGAACACCATGTTTGATTATAAGCTATAACTGACATTTTATACAAAAGAATTTCAGATATATTATTGAGCAGTCTCTCTGAATTCAGACATAAGTATGCTATTTCTTTTCTATGAGTACCATTATTTCTTATAATGAATGAAAAATTCTGGGATACATTTTCTTTCTTGTAATATGAGGTCCAGTATATCATTTGATCATAAAAATATGTCAAAACGTCAGTAAACCTCTACAAATATCTGGTAGCTTGAATTTAATTGTTAAAAAGTGCTGGCCAGGTGCGGTGGCTCACGCCTGTAATCCCAGCACTTTGGGAGGCCGAGACAGGCAGATCACGAGGTCAGGAGATCCAGACCATCCTGGCTAACACAGTTAAACCTTGTCTCTACTAAAAATACAAAAAATTAGCTGGGAGTGGTGGCGGGCGCCTGTAATTCCAGTTACTTGGGAGGCTGAGGCAGGAGAATGGCGTGAACCCGGGAGGCAGAGCTTGCAGTGAGCCGAGATTGCGCCAGTGAACTCCAGCCTGGGCCACAGAGCAAGACTCCGTCTCAAAAAAAAAAAAAAAAAAAAAAAGAGTACTGCAAATCTTGTACATTTTCTCCTTCCTGTTAAAATAATATCTTGCATTTGTGTGTTGGAATTTAAAGTGGTCAAATATTTCCACCTATATTGTGATTTTTCCCTCCTCTAAAATATAATCACATTAAAAACACTTGCCAAAGGTGAACATAAACTGTTAGATAAGTTTTTATTAAATTTAATGACAAGTTCACTCTTTCTTGGAAACCTCTTAAAATTTACTGTATTTCCTGGAGACTTATTATTGCTTCTGAAAACGTGAGTGTCATAACAGAGGAGGAGGGAGTTATATCATGTCAACAAAACTCTCCATACTTCAATTTTCTGCCTCATCCATTTTCACTGATTGAACTAAGGAAAACACATTTACTAGTGATTGCCAATTTTGGGGTTAGTTTTGACATGCCCCTTGAATCTGGTTTTCCAGTAGGAGCAAACTTTTGAAAAAACAGTCCTTCATTGAATGCATAGCTAGGTTTAGGAATCTTATTTCATATTAAAATTGATTATCTCTGACCTTAGATTTTCTCTAGTGACATCAAGTTAACCTCTGTTTCTCTTAACTCTATTAACAAAACATATGAAGTTCTGTGATTTCCCACTTGCTTGCTCTTTCTTTTATAATTTATTTTGGTGGATCAACTAAAGACATCATTTTGACATTATACAATTATTTTTACTTTTTTTTCACCAATTCTTTCACTGTTAATAAACTTTTTTTTTTTTCATTTGATTTTCTCTTTTTTCCCCATGGCTTCTGGGATATCAGTGGTTCAAATAGAAACGTTCTTTTATTAATCCATAACTGCAACATAGTCACCTTTATATCTTATCATCCCTCAAGACTATTTCATTTTTCTTTTATACCCACCTCCAGTAACCTTGGTAAGGCTCAAGGAAGAGCTTGTCATTTGGGATGAACTAGCTTAATTCAACTAAGGCTAGTTTTCTAGAACCTTCTCTCTCAGTCACTGTTTTAAAAAATTTAAAAAAAAAAACTTGCTAGAGAAGAGAGATTAATCTTGTCAGTGCATTAATTATCTAATGCTTCTTAACAATGTTACCACACTTTGGGTGCTTAAAATGAGCTATATGTGTTATCTTGAGTTTCTGTGAGTTGGGATTTCAACTCAGGCTTACCTTGGTTCTTTGCTTCAGGATCTCACAAAACTGCAGTTAAGGTGTGCCACGGCTTCAGCCTGTCCCTCCATTCGGGGTCTCTGACTTCCCACAGGGGGGAACCCCACCCCCGATATCTAAGGTGGGTTCTTTTCTATTTCCCAGGTGTCTCAGCTGGTTTGAGAAATAAGGGAAAGAGCACAAGAGAGAGAAATTTAAAGCTGGGTGTCCGGGGGAGACATCACATGTCAGCAGGATCCATGATGTTCCCCGGCCGTAAAACCAGGAAGTTTTATTAGCGATTTTCAAAAGGAGAGGGAGTGCACGAATAGGGTGTGCGTCACAGAGATCACATGCTTCACAAGGTAATGAAATATCACAAAGTAAGTGCAGGCAGGGCGAGATCACAGATGAGGCAAAATTAAAATTGTCGTTGATAACATCTTATCAGGAAACAGGGTTTGAGAGCAGACAACCTGTCTGACCAAAATTTATTAGACGGGAATTTCCTAGTCCTAATAAGCCTGGGAGCACTACAGGAGACCAGGGCTTATTTCATCCCTTAGGCTTCGACCATGAAAGAGGGCGCGCCTTAAAGGGACCTTTTATAAGCATACCTTCAGGGAGCATTCTCTTTCTCAAGGATGTTCCTTGCTGAGAAAAAGAATTCAATGATATTTCTCCTATTTCCTTTTGAAAGAGGAGAAATACAGCTCTGTTCCATCCGGCTCACCAGCGCCAGTTCAAAGTTACCTCTCTTGTTCCCTGAATATCGCTGTTATCCTGTTCTTTCTTAAAGATGCCCAGATTTCATATTGTTCAAACACACATGCTCTACAAACAATTTGTGCAGTTGACACAATCACAAGGTTCTGAAGCGACATTCATTCTCCTCAGTTTACGAAGAAGATGACGAGATTAAGAGATTAAAGTAAAGACAGGCATAGGAAATCACAAGGATATTCATTAGGGAAGTGATAAGTGTCCATGAAATCTTCACAATTTATGTTCAGAGATTACCATAAAGACAGGCATAAGAAATTATAAAAGTATTAATTTGGGGAACTAATAAACGTCCATGAAATCTTCACAATTTATGTTCTTCTGCTGTGGCTTCAGCTGGTCCCTCTGTTCGGGGTCCCTGACTTCCACAACAAAGGTGTCAGCCAAAGCTGGATTCTTACCTGAGGCTTGGCTTTAGAAAAGAGCTGCTACTTTCTGAGAAAAGATATCTCTTTCTTCCGGGATGTTGATCAGAGGCTGTCCTCAGTTCCTTGCCATCTGAATCTCTCCACATAGATGCTGACAATAGCCAGTTTGCTTCTGCAAATCTAGTGAGGAAGAAAGAGTCCCCAACCAAGATGGTTTACAATTTTATGTACTGTAACCAGGTATAAATCACCACTGTACCCCTTCACCTTTGCCATGTCCTATATATTAGAGGCTATTCATGGGTCCTATCAACACCCAAGAAAGGGATCTCGCAAATATGTGAACACCAGAAGGTAGAGATTAGAGAGGTTACTTTGAGATTATCTACCACAATGGATATTAGATTCTGGATCTTAGAGAGTTTTGTCTTGTTTTGTTTTGTTTTTTGTTGTTTATATTATTTTTCCTCCTTGAATGTGTTCATATGTCTGGTGGGAAGAATAATGACTAACAGAAGTAGTCCTGGAATTCAGGAGCAATACCTGGCTACACGGATAGGGGCTTACTCATTTTCCATCAGGAGAATTCAGAACATAAGAGGTTTGATAAGCTCAAAGGGACACCACTATTTTGGTGCTTCATGGCTTACAGAGTGAGAGAAAGTGAAACAATTCCTGATGTTTATATACAAGGAAACAAAACATGAGCTGAGGAGTAGTTGTGGAGCTTGCTAGGGATTTGGGAAGACAGTGCTAAATCTCAATACATCCAGAAGGAGGCAGAATATTTATTTATGCTCATAGCTTAAAAAAAACACAGGTGCCTTTAGGAGATCCTCCAGCACAGGATGTGTGTAAAAGTGAATGCCGAAAACATATTTATTCCACAAAGATGCTCCCAGCTGCAGAGTTCACCTGTTGAATTAGATGAAAAGCAAAGACATTTTCATTCTACCCCAAAGCACTGCTGGTACTGTAGCCAGCGTCATCAGCATGGACACAGAGTAGGTAATGATATCAGCAGTTGGAGAAGCAAAGAAATGGTCTGGACAAGTCATGCAGGGTCATTTTTCTATGAACCAGCCATCACCCAATTAAGAAGTGTATTACTGCCATTGCAAGAATCCATCCAGGGGTTGAGAGTTAGGCAGGAGGAATCATGAAAAGAGAAAACTCTTGGAATAATGAAGGTAAGAGTGTAAGTTAATGATAATTATTACAACTGAAGAGTTGCCAAATACAATTCTAATAAGCATGTTAGTTTAAAATCACTGTACTGTTGATATTAGTATACAATGATATTAAATTGCATTTAATTCCCCCCCACTTATCAGAAATCAATCCTAGAGCCTTTTAAGGAATGATATATGGATTTTTAAAAAAATAAAGCAATCTTCATAGTGACTAATCTTTGAGTAATGCTTTTTGATCAATTCTTATACAAATCTATGACTTTCAAAATGGATCAGAGCAAGCTTTCTTGGTCATTCATCAGTCTTCTCCATTTTTAATGCAATAAATATGCTGATGTAGAAATCTCTTTGGTAGCCTGTTTCACCAAAGGTCGGTGCTTATGGATGAGGCATATTCATTTGACTCTTCACTCTGTATATTTATGGCTGCTGACATGTCACTAAATATACTGTGATAGCTTTTCTTTACTCCAGAGTACATAGTGATTAATTAGTTATTATAAATGTCCTTACAATATTCAGCCTTATTTCATATTTCTATAATCATGCTGCAAATCTCATGAATAGCAATGAAGTTGATTCCTCTAAATAGGAAGCTATCATCTGCAGTAACAACAAAATTTTAGATAGGTGAAGACATTTTACTCCTACCCTGCTTAATAATATTAACACCAACGCAGACAGTCGCTGAAAGAAAAAAAAAATCCCGTATTTGTTGATTGAATTGCGTTGCTTCTAATACTTCTTTTAAACACGTAAATATATTTCTTCAATTTACAGAGTGTTCTTTCATAGCCTAACACCTGTCAAAGTCATCTTTATTAATAATTTATTTTTAATTGACAAATAATTATGTTTATTTCTAGGGTACAATGTGATATTTTCATCTATGTATACAATATAGAAAGATTTATTCAAGCTAATAAACATATTTGTCATCTCACCAATGTGTCATTTTTTTGTGGTGAAGACATTAAAAGTATATTTTCTTAGCAATTTTGAAATATAGAATACGTTTTTACTAACTGGTCACCATGAACTGCAACAGATCACTAAAACTTACCCTTCAGTCTAGTTGAAATTTTGTACTCTGCAATCAAAATTTCTTTCTACCTTTTTCACATCCCCTGTCCCAGCTATGACCCCAGACTCTGGTAACTACTTTTCTACTTTCTGTTTTTATGAGATCTACTTTTTTAGAGTCCACATGTAAGTGTGATTATACAGTATTTGTCTTTCTGTGAGTGGCTTATTTCACTTATTGTAATGTTCTTCAGATCCATGTGGTCATGAATGACAGAATTTTCTTATTTTTTAATGTTGTATAGTGTGCCATTGTGTATACATACCACATATTCTTGATCTAGTTATTTGTTCATGGGTATTTAGGTTGCTTCCAGATTTTGGCTATTGCAAATAATGCCGAGATAAACATGGGAGTACAGATGTTTATTCTACACAGACCATGTTCAGTTTTTTTTGATATATACTCAGAGGGGGTTGATGAAACATATGACAATTCTATTTTTAGTTTTTTTGAAGAACTTCCATACTATTTTAAAATGCCTCTGCCAATTTACAGTTCCATCAACAGTTAATAAGGTTTCTCTTTACTCCAAGTTCTTGCCAACTTGTTATCATTCATCTTTTCGATAATAGCTATTCTAACAGATGTGAGATGTTTCTCATTGTGGTTTAGATTTGCATTTCTCTGATTACTAGAAATGTCAAAAGTATTTTTAATGCCCTTCAAGACACTCAAGAATCCAGCACAGTCATTTCCTCTGAGTTGTCTGTAGTTGTTCTGGTGATTTATCTGCTTTTCCTGTGTTTTCATTTTTTTTTTTCCTCAATGTATTGTCTTTTTTATGTCCTTGGTTAGAAGAGAATCAACAAGTAAGCCACACTGTTACTAGGCAGATTAGCTTTCTGCTTATTCTATCTTTTCCACCTTTTCAGACACTGAAATATTCACACTTCCAGCTCTTTCCACATGTTACCACTTAGTTTCAAGTTCACTGCTATGTTATATGCCTATAGCTGCTTCAGAGAAATGAGTCCCAGGCTCGGGAGTACAGATTTTGCTGATTTTCTCTCTCAACTTTTTCTCCTCACTTCTTTTTTACTTTTACTTTTCAACATTTTTTTTTTCAATATCCCAATTTAAGTATTCTTTATTTTTATTTCTGTTATTGATCTTCTTTTTCCCTTTCTCTCACAGATGGTAGTATTGCACCTAAGTCTTTCCAACAAACAACAGTACAGCTTCTTCCACTATTTTATGTTAGGACGATTTAGGTCTAGGAAAAGTTATTTAATTTATAATGTTTCTAGAAAAGTTATTTAATTTATAATGTGTCTTAACTAGCAGGACCAGGTGCAAATCATAAATTTTGCAATCCTCAGTTTCATTCAATTTCAATTTGTCAGTTCTACTTCCTTCTTCATTATACTTCACAGCACTCCTGTGAGAAAGCTGAATTACAAGCAATAAGAGGACCATTTTCCAGACAGAGGAGTTGAAGCAAAGTAGTTAATTGACCTGTGAGTGGAGAAACCATAGAGAACATAATATTCAATCAAGCAAGCCACATCATCATAGCAGGCCAGAATGAGTCTTGATTAATGAGAAAAATGTAATAAATTTTATAGCAATAGCTTCATTAATTCATAAAAAGCAAAGATTTTTGAAATGTTTGAAAATATAAAATATTGAAAAGAAATTATGTTCAATTATTTATAATTTACAGTTATTTAAACTATAACATAGTTTTGTCAATACGAGTTCTGTCAGGCCTACTTTAAGTGTTTGGGATATAAATATACAAATATTCAAGTTGCTGCTAAGCATAAGACATTAAGCAACTTAATAGTACCAAACACATATTAACACAATTTTAAGTTAATGCAGTTTAAATAAGTGCATACATCACTGAATATATCATTTTAATTATACATGTGCATGCCTTTCGAATACAATGAGACAGATTAATGTTGGTCTCTTTTGGTATGTATTATAGAATTGCAGTATTTTACAGGGGTTCTGAGAAACAAAGGCCATATAGCAAAGCAAGGTGCTTTCAAAGGTACATATATTGTGTCCCTTTTCTATAAAACAAATCACTCATAGGGCTCCTTTCCATTCTCACTGCCCTAAATAATTCACTTACTAGAATTAATTTGTGTCAACTAAAAATAATTAATTATATAAAGTAATTCTAGTACCTCCCTGTGCTTGCTCCTCTCATGCTCACACAGGTCCCAGATTATGGCCCTAAAGTTTGTGATTAATATAGTTTCTCACATATAAAACCATTTAATGACTTGTCACATGCAGAATGAAATGAAACTCCTAAGCAGAATATAAAAGCCCATCACAATCTGTTCTCACATTGCTCCTTCCTCAACTCCTGTTAAAATACAATATACCTTAACAAAACAAGACAAACACCTTCAAATTTTATAGTCTGGTGCATTTATTTAGCTTCATGCATACAATAAGTAGTAGGAACAATGGAAATTTCTGTTCCTTAGCAAAGTCTGAATGCATTTTTAAAACAGTGATATCAACTTAAAAAAGTATTTCCCCCAGTTCCTTCAAAATTGTACCAATCCTTTCAAATTCAGTTCACAATACAACTAAAAATTTTTTTTGATGACTACCCTAAGTGCCTAAAATTACAACCATTTCTTCATGCTTAAGATAAATCTTTGTCAGTCACACATAGAAATACCTATGACATGCTTTAGTAATTCTTTATGTATTTTATAATACAGTTGAACATAATTGTCTATCTCTTACATTCACTTCTCCAAAGTCTATTTATTCTATTTTATACCAGAAACAGTCTACTTATACTGGATGGAAGTCTAAGTAATTGTTATGGTCACTAATCTCATAACCATCAAATTCATTTCTACTTTGAGGAATAGTTCAAGTTGACTTATTCAGAATGCTGTTTTTAAGTAATTAAGAACTAAAGAAGTTGAGAATTTGATGAGTGTTCCAGTGTAATCCAAGCATTACAATAGAAACAACTCTGAGTACTTTTTAAAAATCAGAAACTTAATTCAGGAAATTGGTCTCAGAGGATGAGAGGCTTCTAATGTAAAAGAACTGTACACTGAAAACTACAAAGTAACACTAAAAGACATTAAATCTGATGTAAATAATTGGAGAAATATACCATGATGATGATCAGAAGAATTAAAATATCAGTCCTTCCAAAATTGATCTATCACTTCGGTAAAATCGCAGTCAAAATCCAAGCAGGTTTTTCTATAGAAATAAGCAAACTGATTCTAACAACCATAAATAAATTGGAAAATCCTTAAAGGACCAAAGCAAATATGAAAAATAGGAGAGAAATAAGAGTGCCAATACTTTTTTATTATAATTTTACATTTTAATAGAGGGTGTTTTGGCATGATCATAGTGAAATGAATCAAAGAACAACCAAATATAATAAATAGGCACAGATTTGACAGACATTTATCCAGATGGAAAGTAAGCATATGAACATATGTTCAACACAATTAGTCATGACAGAAAATGTATGTTTCCGGAGAAAACTATAGTACACCTATTTTAGATACTAGCCTTGTTCATTGTTTTTAAGTTTTTATTATTTGCCTACAATTCAGATTGAATCCTGAATTCTTCCAGGGCTAAAAGTCTCCTAACAAGTGTTTCCAAATTTTCCTCTCATTTTTTTTTTTTTTTGACATGGGCTCACTGAAAATAAATGCCAAATTCCTGAGGCCCTACAATGTGAAGCTAGTCAACTTGGCTTTGAAGAAAAATCACTGCTACAGCTTATATTTGGAAAAACTTTACACACAGACTACAATCTAGGAAAATCTGTTAGATGGCCATGGATGTTTTCAGCTGACTGCCCTGCAGACTCTAGAAGGACTAGCTTGTAGATGGCTCCATAAATTGACCTTTGTTCTTCCTCTGTTTTCACAGAAATGCCTATTATTAAATCTGTGTGCCTACATAATATTTAGAAGCCTAGCTTTTACGGCCTCTCTGCAACATCATCTCCTGAAACAAGATCTACTTTTTAAATTGAATTGGCCTATGCCCAGAAGTGAGAAACTGATTTAATGAGGTCCTTTACTATTTAGTTACTAGATTAACTCAGTTTTTATTTTTCCACAACTACCACCTTAGCCTCTAGGATGTGAAAGCTTCTAGGGAAAAGTTAGGGCTCGGAGACCGATGTCCCAACATATGGCACTTTACCTGCTGATATGAAGAAGGAGTCTCAAGTTCTCCATGACCTTCCTCCATCTTCTCAATCCTATGTCTCTTACAAAACACAGGATGAAGTTGTTCTCTGACTTTCCCTTATCTGCCTTAAGAAGAAAACAAGTACCTCTGGCCCTTTCTCTGAGTTTTCATTAACTGAACTCATATTATAGAAAGAAAAATTGAAGCCAGTCAACAAACCTGGACAGATTTGTCACAAACCGTTGTCTGCTCTGCGGGCCCAACAGACTTTGTCCCAGCCCATTGTGTGATCTTCAAGCCAATTAAATTTCCCTAAAAATTATTTATGTTGCCCCCAAAATTATCTACACTTCCCCATCTCCCATTCTCCTGAAAAGAAGGGCATATAAACATCTGTATCCCTTTGAGTGGTGGAGTAATCACCTGTGATTTTCCCCAGCATGCATATTAACAAATTCGTATGCCTTTTTTTCCAATTTATCTACCTCTGTCAGTTGATTTTCAGTGAAACTTCGGAGGCCTGTGAGGAATTTTCTCTTCACTCTTGTATAACATAAAGGTCTATTTTGGCACCATTAGCAAGTCAGAGCAATGAACAGACCAAGGGGAGAATGGAACAGACAGACATTCAAAGAAAACAAATGGATTACATCCATTCTTTAACACAGAAAATAATATGCAGACTTTCTTTTACTGAATTTCTGTCAGTGTGTAAAGAGTTGTTAGTTTCCTAACAAATAAATCATTTTTGTTTTAAGCACTGAGGATGTAATATTTTGTCTTTAACATGGGAAAATGTGCTACAAGTTATCAAGCTTGCCTTAGTGAAGGCCATAATATTGATTGAATAAACATATGATAATTATTTCTCTTATATTGAAAAAAACCCTACATTCTTTTCTTCCTTCTTGCTTCTCATTTCTTTTTCAACAACCTATATAAACTGTCCATTTTTTAGTAGCAGTGTTTAATGAATATTTCTTCCAGAAGCTGATGGAACTTAGACAAAAAATTATTTCTGACTCAAACAGAAAATAAAGTTTATTTCTTCCATGCAATAGTCTGCCTTCACAAAATTAGATTTTATCGAATGGTGCTAGATTTTATACATACAATACATGAAATACAATTTCAAGCTTAATAAGTCAAACTGAAGGTTTAATATTCATCTAAAGAAAGAAAAATATGTTAAGCATCAGTATATACTACCTTTAAATATGTTTCTGATCTTTTAAAAACATTTATATAACATGTGTTCATAGTCCTGAAATTAGATTCTTTTGCAAGAGTTTGTCTTGATTTTTGTCATAAATGAAACTTATGTAAACATGCTTTTTATAATGCTGGTGTGAAAAACAATTTTGCTCTCTTCAGAAAGATTGCTTGTTTGCGTGATCATGTATGAGGTGAGTGAAAGAAGGAGAAAAGAGCCAGGTCAGTCAGTTTTTCTGTATGTATTATAATTTTCACAATGTTTTTTAAGTTATAAAATACATTTACCTTAATGCAAGACCGTAGAATATTTCAGACATGTTTTCTACAATGGAATATTTTATATTCAACAAAAGAAAAATGCAAACATTTCTGGTATGAACACAATCTTAAGGTCCTAATTATTGTTAGACTAAATAAATTCAAGCTGTAAGCCATAGAATATGACTGTCAATCTGAGTCTTATAAAAAGCATAAAACTTGATATTTATACTTCAGAGAAAATATAGTGGAAATGAGTAAATTTCAGATCACATAATAAATTTTAATTACTGGAATTTTCATGTATGGGAGCGCTAAGGGATAAGATAAATCTCTCTGAAATTATAAAAGTTGTATTGATAGCTACTTGTGAAGTACCTCCATTTGACTTTAAACATCTACTTTCCAAATTATTTTATGACTGTTATTAATATTACTCTTACTATCCATATAAACATGCAAAACAATCAAGATCTATTGTATTGATCTGTAGTTTTCATAAAGTATAATCATTCTTATTCAAATTTGTGAGTACTCAATGGATTAAAATATATTTGCTAGATCTCATGAATATTTTGCTAGACTTAGCTCAAAGACATTAGAGATAGTGTCCTATGGAGCTTTTAAATTAAATATCAATTGTTTTATAAATTATTGATTATGGACTAGATGAGGTTTATCACCATGAATTCAGTTTCATTGATAGATTGACTGGAATAATTTTCTTTAATACCCAGAGACCTGGACATAAAAAATGGAAAGACAAACATGATAAGTTGATGGTTGTGTTTTTCTCAGCAGGTGTGATAAAGGACAAGGAGATAATATATGTTGGGGACATTCACACCACCAGAATTAAATTTATGTTATTTGGATTTAAGTCTACTCAGGGAATAAATTAAATACAAGAAGGTTTGTTACATTGGGAGAAAATCAAGGGATCAACTAAGTGGTCATTTATGGACGGCCAAATAATAATTGCAATTGGAGTTTGTTAATAAAGCAGTGTAGACACAGTTTAGAGATGAAGCAACTGCTGGTGATATTATGTAGAGAATAATATGGCTGTGTATTTAAGTAGCTGAAATAAAGTACAACTGATATGTTTTGGATTAAGGAGGTAAGAAAATAAAATTTACTATGCTGCAGAAGTCTCTGTAAGGGCATGCAAATCAATAGGGACAGTGTTAGATGTTATGACTTGAGATAAAGAAGATAATTATTCCACAAATCGAAATCTTCCACATATATGAAACATTTTTTTCAAGCAAAACAATCAAAATGCATCCCCAAATTTCATTACCATGAATGGGAAAGGAGGTTTTGCAAGAATATGACATATAGATGTCTTGAAGACACCTCTGGAAATCTAGATGAATGTACTCTCTACTCCCCAGCCTTTGTAAGAAACGAGAGATTTATCCTTGAGAAGACTGAGGTAGAAGTGAGAGCCAGATGAAGAAAAGGAAGATTTGGAGTGATTAAGGTACACCAATTATGGTTTCCTCTTAAACAAAAGGTTCATAAAGTATAAAAATGTAGAGTTAAAATAAAGGAGTAGTAACTATGATGAAAAAAGAACAAAATAGGAAAAATTCAAGATGAGAGTATGGCAGGGAGTATATAGACGGACAGTAATGTTTACATTTTCTGAAGTAATGAAAACATTGACTTTGAGCTGGCTTCTCCTAGCCTAGAGGTAAAGGGAATTTTCTTCCCTCCCACTTCTGAAGTTTTGATTATTTTAGCCTATAAAACAAATGGGAAATGAACAAATTAGTAGTTTTTTGTTTTGCTTTTGTTTTGTTTTGCTTTGTTTTGTTTTAAGAAACAGGGTCTCACTATGTTGCCGAAGCTGGTCTGGAACTCTTTGGCTCAAGTGATCCTTTTGCATAGGTCTCCCAAAATGCTGGGATTACAGGTGTTAGCTACCATGTCAGCACTATCCAAATTCATTAACATGCACACAGACTTGGGAGTTCCACAAATTTGAGACTCATAAAAGGGCCAAATGATTGACATTTTTATACCAAACAGAAAGGAAAAAAGTCTTTGGACTTGAAAACAACTGAAGAGAGTGGTGGAAGAAAAGCTGTGGTAAGCAAAATCTGTCTGGTTAAACGATAAAATCTGTTAAGTAGCAGCTCTCAGAAAGAATAGGTGGTAATCCATGGTAAAAATTTTGGAGTCAGATTTTTAAAGTGTCAGATTTGTAGTATCTTTTTACTGTGAGTTAATCTTTCTGAGATCCGAGTGAGTCAGATAAGTGGGGCTGGGGCTCAGAAAAAGCATTTGCATTGCTATTTAATTCACTTATGAAGATTCCATCTACAGATGTAAATCACCACCACAACGAGAAGCATTTTAGAGCTCTTCTTGTGTATGCAGGACCTCTGAAGAGCCATCTTGAAATATGCCAAATAAGTATTTTTTGGGTGGCATATTTTGATTTTCTTCACCGTAATTCCAAAGAGTCATATTCTGTAAGGCAAATCTACCTATGCCCTTATTTACAAGTATTTTAAAGCCTTCTACAGGCCTCAGGATCACATCTAAACTCTTTCCTCTCTTTAGTCTGACCTAAAATGATATTCTTTGAATACTTCTTCAATATGCAGTATGACAACACACTGCATACTCCAGTCGTATCAAAACTATTGCTTCTGTTGTGTTTTTCATGGAATGTGTGTCCTTTTCATCTTCTTGAACAACTTTCACCCAAGCTATAAGTCTTAGCTATTGTTTCTTCCGTGAAGGTCATTCAGGATTATCTCACTTAGAGATATAATTCTCCATGAATCTCATGTCTGTTCATGTCTATAAATTAATAATTATTTGTTCAGATTCACTTAAGTTCCAATTCAATTTCTGGATATATTTAGGGGTAATATGTATAACGATCTTTCCCTTTCTCTATCTGTCAAATTTTGCTTAAAATCTAGGGTACTAAAGATAATGCTTCTCTCCAGAAAGAGGACAGACACATTTTCCAGAAGCCCTTTTATAAGGTTTAGGGTTTCCTAAACTCAGTGATCCTTGGCTTTGACACAAACCCAGGGTGCACCGACGTCTGTCTGTGCCTTCCCTGAATGGAACTTGGTGGCTAAGAGAAACAACGCAAGCAGAAAACTGATACTCCCGGCTGTGCCTTAAGTAAAAATCATAAACTATCTAAATCCGTATCTAGGCACTTTGTGCCTTACAAGTCAAAGCTATGGAAATGTGACAAGATTTTATATATGTATGACTCCAAATTTTTATGAAAAATAGAATTAAAAGATAAAAATAAAAATATGTTTATTTTCTCAACATTAGTTCCATCACGTTCGAAACACTTTTATATGTAATGATACCAGCCATTTAGTCCATCCCTAAAGAACTGAGGGTTCTGGGAATTTAATCATGTCAATGCAGTCTTTTTACATTAACTGAAGACAAATGAATGTCCTTTAAATTTTATTTAAGATTAGAAAACAAAATGAATTCAGAAAGAGTCAAATCAGGAATGTAAAGTGAATGCCTAATTATTTTCCTTCAAAATTCCGCAAAATTGCCTTTGTTTGATGAGAGGAATGAGAAGCAGGCCGGTCATGCTTAAGACTCTGGTGAATCTTTTCCAGGCAGTTTTCTGCCAAAACTTTGGCTAACTTTCTCAAATTATTCTCATAATAAACAGGTGTTCTATTATTTAGCCTTGAAGAAAGACAAGTAAAATGCCTTGAGCACCCACCAAAACCGTTGCCATGACCATTTACTTTGGACTGGTCTACTTTTGCTTTGACCGGACCATCTCCACTTCTAGGTAGCCATTGCTGACAATGATTGGGCTTTATCTTCATGATCACACTGTTAAAGGTGGTGTATATCTCCTGTTACAATTATTCCAAGAAATGCTTCAGGGTGTTGATCACACTTTTAAAATTTTCATTGAAACCTCTGCTTTTGTCTATAGCTCATCTGGGCATAATGGTTTTGGCATCTATTGAGTAGAAGCTTTGTTCAACTTAAAATTTCCAGTCAGCCCTGTGTAAGCTGAACCAATTGAAATATCTATGATGTTGGCTATTGTTTCTGCTGTTAATCATTAGTCCTCTTCAACTAGGGCACAAACAAGTGTTTTGTTTTGTTTTGTTTTGTTTCTTCGCAAATTGATGTAGGTGGTCTACTGCTTCAGGTTTCATCTTGAACATCATCTGGTTTCTTCTTAAAAGAAGTTGTCTATTTGTAAACTGTTGATTTCCTTGGAGCATGGTCTGCATCAAGTTTTCATGCAGCTGCAATGATATTACCATTCTTCCCCTTAACGTCACCATAAATTTAATGTTTATGGCTTTAATTTTAGTAAATTTCATTTCTCTCATAGGGGATCTTTTCAAACTAGTGTCTTCTTCTTCTTAGTGCTTCAAACTAGATCCTATTCAGAATGTAATAACAAATTTATTTTGATGCACAAAATAACATGCAGAATTTTTTTCACATACACACATTTTTATTGAACTTTTTGAATACCCCTCTCTCTTTCTCTTCCTCTCCCTCTCTCAATCACTCAATGTATATTTATAGATAGACAAATACATATATATTCAAATGTTAGATAAATATATATTGAGAAAGAGCGACAGAGTGAGACACAGAGACAGAGAGATAACCAGAGATAGAGGAAACTGGAGAACCCTAACTAAAGGTCTGTATTAGTCCGTTCTTATATTGCTACAAAGAAATACCTGAGACTGGATAATTTATAAGGAAAACAGGTTTAATTGGCTGATGGTTCTGCAGCCTGAACAAGAAGTATAGCAGCTTCTGCCTCTAGGGAGATCTCAGGAAGCTTACAATCATGGTGGAAGGTGAAAAAGAAACAGGCATGTCTTGCATGCCAGAGCAAGAGGAAGAGGGGGAGAGGTGCTACACACTTTTAAACAACCAACTCTTGTGAGAATTCACTATATAGTACCAAGGAGGGATGGTGCTAAACCATTTATGACAACTCTGTCCCTATGATCCAACCACCTCCCAGCAGACCCCACCTCCAAAACTAGGGATTATATTTCAGCCTGAGATTTGAGTGGAGACACAGATCCCAACCGTATCAAGATCCAAAAATTACTCTGGACAAAATGACAATTGAATCAAAACCAAGTATTTTTAGAATGAGATTCAAGACCACATTGGTCCAACTCCAAACTTGTCATATCATCTCCTCTGCCTCTTGATAAGATATTGAAGGTGTTGCTCAATGCCCCAAATTCTAAAACATCAGTAAGAAATGGAATGTTAAGATAAACGTAATAATGTTTCAAATTTATTTATTTCAAGTGAGCAATGTTTATACTAATAAAAGTAATAATGTTGATTAAGAATTTCTCAATTAGCTAATAAAAGCAGGCTGTATTATTCACTTCCCTATTCGTAAATTTGTCAGTATCACTCAAGGCCTTCAGAGGCATAAAACTTTATGAATCAATATCAGAGTTTAAGATAAATAGGCATCACATAGTCACCTCACAAAAATATCAACAACCCCTAAAGTATCAGTGTTTTTTTGAGATTTTTATAGAAAGATAGTGTGGAAATAGAATGAATTCTATCATCAGTTATGTGTAGTCCACTAACACGTTAAAATGCTATTTTTGTAGAAATAGGTAAGATTGCACTTTTTCCCCAACATCTACAAAAAAATTGAAGCAAAGAATAGAGAATAATGCTATTTTCACAGTTTACATCATTCTAGTTTCATATTTCTGTGCTCACAGATGGTTGCTTTATATATCTGGATGTGGAATTAAGTAAGAATGAATTCCAAGGTAACAGAAGGGGTTGTCATTAACATTTCAAACAGTTGTTAAGTTGCCTAAAGGTATTTTAGTGCTTTTCCTAATATTTTCACCATCAGATTTGCCCTCAAGTTTTTATCACTAGTATTGAAAACAAACGAATTTCAAAGGTGATAACTAAAACACTCAGCCTTAGTTTTTTATTATTTATTTATTTTCTTTCTTTTTTTTAAATTTTATTTTAAGTTTTGGGGTACATGTGGAGAACGTGCAGTTTTGTTACATAGGTATACATGTGCCATGGTGGTTTGCTGTACCCACCAACCCATCACCTGCATTAGGTATTTCTCCTAATGCTATCCCATCCCTAGACCCCCACCCCCCAACAGGCCCCGGTGTCTGGTATCCCCCTCCCTGTGTCCATGTGTTCTCATTGTTCACCTCCCACTTATGATGAGAACATGCGGTGTTTGGTGTTCTTGTGTTAGTTTGCTGAGAATGATAGTTTCCAACTTCATCCATGTCCCTGCAAAGATGGTTGATTTGATTTGAAAGATTCACTGAATGTTTTTGGAGAGGAGAGCTTAGGGAACTAAGTTTCTAGAGTAGCACGTAAGAAAAGGTTTTAAAATTATAATATATTATCTATGTAAAAGTGGTCATATTTTATCACTGTTTATGATCTGTAATTAAACATGATACTTTGAAAGAATTGATCATGGTGATTTCTAAGACATTTTGCTCTAGATAACAATACTTTCAACTATTTGCTCAGTTTCTCAGTAAATGAATATTTGCAAAAGTAAATGTGTGTATGTTTAAATGTCTTGCCTGGTATACTGCATAAATGAAAGAGAAGCAAATATGTAATGATCTGTCTCTAACTTCTGCTAAAAAAATACTTTTTGGGAACGTATAAGGAGGAATTATGGGTGCCCAATTAACAAGTATCAGTTTTACTCACATCTCCAAAATGTTTTTCTGAGTGATAAGTCTAAGTACTCATGGAAATATACAAGAATGGCTTTCTCTATCTAACTTAAATGGTCAACCCAGAGGTGACTTCCAGCTTTTAGTATATGAAAAAGATGATATATAATTATTGGCTATGAAAAAATGATGAAATTATTTTGTATGACTCACTAAAGCAAATCATTAGAAACTTTTAGATTTGAAAAATGTAAATGACTGTGTGATATTAATATATTTGCAGTTCTCGCATATTTTGAAGAAAATATAAAATGACCTACAAGGTCCTAGAATATATCTAGATGTATATGGGTTGACATCTGTCCAGTTTAAGTCTCAGATTTGTTGATATAAAGGTGAATAAAAATTGTATATATACACATATTGTGTGTGTGTGTATATATATATGTGTGTGTATATATAGTGTGTGTGTATATATATACACACACACATATGTATACATGCATAACATTAATGTACTTTAGTGTCCAAATTAACAATATACTGTATTTTGGGATGTACATTTACTAAATTTTTCACTATCACCTGTTGATTGTATGGCATATTAAGGGAAGTAAAGACCAATACTATAACTCTGGACTTCTAAGAATAAATACATTTATTTATTCATTAAAGAAATAATTACCTAGCAATTATAGGAAAAGTGCTAGAATAAATACTTAGAAATAATAAAAATGAGTTAGATACTCAAATTTATCTAATAAGTGAGAAAGGAGATATAATTAGTAATAATTATTATAACAATAACATATATTTGTATAACCTGTGACCAGAAATGAAATACTGAAAGTTAGGTAGTGTTTGAGAAATATAATTAAAATAAAATACTCTCCTAACTCAAAAATCTCTCCAGAAAGGAAAAGGAAAATGAAAACAAATTTGTTATTGAGTGAGATTTAAATCAGCCTGTGATGCACAAGACAAGAAATACACTAAAAGTTTGTAAGAGGAAAAAAAAAATTCTCATTCTTTAATATGGTGAAGCAAATACCACCCACTCACACACACGTTCTCAAGTTATACAATAACCTACTCTCAATTAGGACGACCTGACAGCACCATTTCTCACAAATAGTTCATTCGAAATTCACTTGGTATTTGGAGTGACCATCTGTGTGAGTTAATTGGGTTTTCCAAAGGAGAATAAACTTCTCATATATTTATGACAGGAGGTAATTTTACAGTTCGGTGCCAGCTCTCATCTTCTACCCCGAGACAAAATGAGGCCCCTACCCTCCCAGAAAAACTGGGAGATAAGAGCCCTATCTTCTTGATGATTATACTTTAAAGAGATTAGGTCCTTGAGGCAGACATTCCTGGGTCTTAAAGCTAGAAAAAGTCTTATTTAGCTTTTGAAAAGATTTACATACATTTCAAAGAAATAGAGAAAACACTCAAATTACAAGTTTTCTAAAGTAAATGCACCAAGAAAAGGAGGTAGTCTCTTGCCTTATTTTCAATAAAGAAAATTATGTTTCTTATTTGTAATTTGTTTTGACCTTATGGTAGTTATAATTATCATCATTTTATAGACAAGAACTCATTTTAAAAGTCAATATAATATAGCCAAAGAGATACCATTAGCAATTAAAAGAGCTAATTGTCTGTATTAGTTAGAATTCTTTTATATGGAAGTAACAGAATTTTATGCTAACTAAAGGGGGAAAAAGGTAATTTCATTGAGAGAATACAGAGTCTATCAAAAAATACTGAATATTTTTTCCTTTCCCAAAGAAAAAAAGCTTTGGGACTTGACAAGGTCAAGTCCTTCACTTCATCTTCTGAGTTCCTTTTTCTCTTTTCATTTGTTAATTCTTTATTCTTGCTAATGGAAGCATCCTTTTATTCTAAGCCATATGATGGAAAATGCATCTGACTCCCCAATTTACCTGCTAATAGCCGAGCCTTCAGTAGAGGGACTCATCTCTACGTTGTACTCATTTCAATTGACAGTCCTTAAATAAAGGAGTATTATAAGCACTTTTGGTCATAGGCAGCAGTGGATGCTGTTCTGGATGTCTCAAACCTCCCTTCAGTCTTTAGGATAGTTTAGTCTAGGTACTGAGAACCCTGCAGGCTCACAGCACTGTGTGGGAACTGCCAAAGAGAGCTGCCTCACCCAAATCATGTCCTATTCTGGAGACCGCTTGAATTTAATGACTGATAAAGGTGGAGGTATGAGGGCCTGAGCCCCTCATTACATATCCTGACAATTTCTAACTCTGTATTCAGATCTTCAAAGCTCTTTGTAGCGGTGTGTGTGAGTTGAGTCCTTCATGTGATAGCATCTTCTTTCCCTTCCCAAACCTGTTTCCTTCCCTTCTCTGCAGAGAGTCTACTTTCTAGGGAATACAACCTGCAACATCTGCAAATCTTCAGACCAGTGAACTGTTTACAAGATAGTGAGTTCATATATTACAAACATATCTATTACAGTTGTAGCTATGTGGATAGTAGAAGATTTGCAAAGCAAGTAATGGTTCCAGAAGTGGGTTAGGGGATGAAGAAAACCCAGTCATTATTGACCAGATATTCAAATTCTAACTATACAATTGCCTTTCTATTGCAACCCTCTATAAAAAATACAAAGAAATAATTTTTCATGAAAAAATATAAATAAATTATACTGGAGCCTCAAAACTAGGAAGGAAGGAATTTAGAGGTGGGTGTACATTAATTTAATAAATAAATAAATGTATTCAAAAATTAAAAAATGTATTCAACAATCCAATGCTTATAAAGAGATTAATAATATAGTCAACAATTGAAGAATAAAGAATGAGTCAGATACTTATAGAGGTATTGAAATGAGAATGTGTGTAAAGGTGCAAAGATAGAAAGAGAAGGATATTCAGACCAACAATAACAAAGAGACAGATAGCCAAAAGGAAGTGAAGTATTTTGTTTTGCATTATTAGAAGTTCATGTGAAACACTGAATGTTTAATGATTACGTAGGTTGTAGCCAGGTTGGGATGATTTAAAGCCGGATTATGGTAAGTAAGTGTACTTTATTGAGTAGAGTTAACAGTTTACAAACCAAAGAGTAACATAATTAGAACCATGTTCCTAGATGATTGCATAAGTTGGCATTATGTCACATATCCAAGATGATGGCAGTTAGGCATCAATTTCACATTTTACAAATACACACAGATATATGTGTGTGTATATATGTTTATATATGTATATGTTTGTATGTATACATACGTATACATATGTACACACACATAAATAAAACATATGCAAATATGTGTGTATGTGTATATATGTATAGGAGAGTATATTTAGATCCAGAGAGTTACATCATTTAGGAAGTAAAAGTACATCACATATAATTCATTGTATATGTACAGTTATGTCTATAATTATTAGTATATGTTATATTTTTTAAGTTTCTTTAACTTTTTATTCTGAGAAAATTATTGATTCATTTGCTGTTGTAAGAAACAATATATAGAGAACCCATATACATTTCACAGTTTTCTTGAATGCTAACATCTTACATTAACATCTTGCATAATTAATGCACAGTATCATAACCAGGAATTTGACACTGATACAATCCAGTGACCTTGGTCTTATTGCACCAATTTGACATGACTTGTGTATGTGTGTGAGAGAGTGTGTATTTGGTTCTATGTATTTTATTACATGTGTACATTCATGTTACTGCAGCCATAGTCAAGACAGAGAATTGTTCCATTACAAGAATCTTTTTTGGGCCTGTTTGATAACCATAGCCACCTCCATTTCACTACTTCCAATGCCTGAAACCACTAATCCATTGTTCATCTCCACAACTTTGTTATTTCAGAGAATGTTATATAAAAGGAGTCATTCAATGTGCAAACTTTTAGGATTGCCTGTTTTTCACTCATTATGATGTCTTTAACATAAATCTGAGTTATTTCATGTATTTATGAGTCGTTGCGTGTTTTTTTTTTTTTTTTTTTTTTTTTTGAAAGACAAAGTTTTGCTTTTGTTGCCCAGGCTGGAGTGTAATGGCACAATCTCAGCTCACCACAACCTCTGCCCTCCGGGTTCAAGCGGTTCTCCTGCCTCAGCCTCCCGAGTAGCTGGGATTGCAGGCATGTGCCACCATGCCTGGCTAATTTTCTATTTTTAGTAGAGATTAGGTTTCTCCATGTTGTTCAGGCTGGTCTCGAACTCCTGACTTCAGGTGATCCACCCACCTCAGCTTCCCAAAGTGCTGGGATTACAGGTGTGAGCCACTGAGCCCGGCTGTATTGTTGCTTTTCATTGATGAATAATATTCCATGGTTTGGATGTATCCTGATTTGTTTAACCATTCCATCTACATATCGGTCCTTTTACCAAAACTTCACTGCCTGGATTATTGTAAGCACACAATAAACCTTACAGTTCAGTAGCTTGATTCTTCCCACTATATTCTTTTTCAAAACTGTTTCAGCTATTGTAGGTCTTGTGCTTTTTCATATAAATTTTAAAATAATCTTGTACTTTTTAACACAAAACCTTGCTAAGGTGGTGCTGAGGACATTATGATAACTGCAGGAGGTAGACAAATGTCTAAACAGTTAGGGACAGGTCCCTGGTGAAACCGCACCTTCAAGCCAAAGACAGCTTAAAGCCTAAAGGCCAAGCTACAAGTCAAATCCACAATCTGGATTGAGAACCTGTCTTCCTGTTTGATGTGCTTTCCTTTGATTGATCCCCACTCTTCACCTACTTTACATACACCTACCTTTCCCTAATAGCTTTTATACTGTGCCCAACTTTGGTGCCTTTGTTGTAACCTATTTTGCATACTCACAAACCAATCAGTATGCATTCCCCTATTCTGTGCCTATAAAAAGCCCCAAACTCAACCACACCGGGTGACCTTCCCATCCCTCTCAGCTGTTTTGTCACTCAACAAAACGCTCCACCCTCACCACTCTTCAAATGACAACATTACCTCATTCTTCTTGGATGCTGGACAAGAGCTCAGGACCCACCAAATGTGAGTACACACAAAGGCTATAACATGGCCCTCTGCCGTTGCCAGTGGAAAGCAACTGACCCACATGATGAAAGCAATGGCAGGGCCCAGTCAGTCCTGGAGCCGTGGGTCACAGCAGGGCAAGAGGCTGACTGAGCTGCTAAAATGATGCTGTCTGTCGGACTGCAGAAGGCAGAACTAAAAAAGCACTGCAACACCCACCCTGGGACTTCAGGGATGCAGATACTCCTGCCTGGGTGCCGCTGCATTTCCCTCAGGGTGATATGCCTGGTCTGGTTAATAGCCTCATACAGAGCTTGCTCTTGTGTCAACACTCAGATCAGCTGGCTTGACGCTGCACTTACTCACATGCTTCCTCCCACTAGGGGCTGGGCACACAGGAGTGGCAGCCACAGGAGTCAAAGGTCAGAACACAAGCCAGACACGGGCCAGGCTAGCAGGGTGAGTAGATGGGGTGCCTCCCTGCTACAAGTCCAGCAAAGGCGCAGAGAAATATTCTACATCAATTTTATGTATATATCACTTAAAAGAGAACTGACATCTTTAATATATTGATCCTTCTAAACCACGAACACAGTATTTCTGACATTTACTTAGGTCTTCTTTGATTTATTTCATCATCGTTCGTAATTTTCAGGACACAGATTGTATATATGATTTGTTGTATTTATAAATAAATATTTTTTAGAGCAATTGGAAATAGTACAGTGTTTTAAATGTTAATTTCCACACTTTTTTGTTAGTATATAGAAATGTGATTGATTTTTTTATGTTTATATTACATTCCCAAATCTTGCTGAATTCATATATTTTTAAAATAAATAAAAGGATCTTCATTAAAATAAATGACATTGGAAACAAATAAAAGGAAGCAAAAGTCAGAGGAATTACAACCATGATTAAAAAACAAATGATATAGATTATGTGTTAAGTACAATAGATAAACATTATCAAACAGTAAAACAACATTTTGTATTTGTGTTATAGGGTCACACTATTATTAATAAAATACATTTGGTAAGATTATACTGAAGGATAAATATTATAGATTCAGTTTCAGTCTAGTTAGTGGTCTATTTTATTAATTTTTTTCCAAAAAAACAAATTACTGAATACATTGATCTTTTGAATAGTTTTTGTTTTTTGTTGTTTTTTTTTTTGTCTCCGTCTCCTTCAGTTCAGCTGTGATTTTGATTTTGGTTATTTCTTCTTTCTAGTAGCTTTGGGATTATTTTGTCTTGGTTCTCTAGTTCTTTTAGTTAAAATATTAGGTTGTTAAACTGAGATCTTTCTAACTTTTCGATATGGGCATTTAGTGCTAGGAATTTCCCTCTTAACACTGTCTTAGCTGTTTCCCAGAGATTCTGGTATGTTTTATCTTGTTTCTCATTAGTTTCAAGGAATTTCTTGACTTTTGCCTTAATTTCATTGTTCACTCAACTGTCATTCAGGAGCAGGTTAATCCATTTCCATGTAATTATACAGTTTTTAGCAAATTTCTTAGTCTTGATTTCTAATTTTATTGTGCTGTGGTCTGAGATACTGGTTGTCATGATTTCAGTTATTTTTTATTTGCTGAGGAGTATGTCATGTCCAGTTATGTGATTGATTTTAGAATATGTGCCATATGGCAAGGAGAAGAATGTATATTTTGTTGTTTTGGGGTGAAAAGTACTGTAGATATCTATCATGTCTATTTGATTCACTGCTAAGGTCAGGACCTGAATATATTTGTTAGTTTTCTGCCTTGATGATCTATCTAATACGGTTAATGGACTGTTAAAGTCTCTCACTATTATTATGTGGGAGTCTAAGTTTCCTTGAATGTCTCTAAGAAATTGCTTTATAAATCTGGGTGCTTATATGTTGGGTGTATATATATTTAGGATAGTTAGGTCTTCATATTTCATTGAACCCTTTACTATTATGTAATGTGCTTCCTTTTTTGTTTGTTTGTTGTTTTAAAGTCTGTTTTGTCTGAAATTAGGATTGCAACCCCAGCTTTTTTCTGTGTTCAAATTGCTTGGTAGAATTTTTCTCCATCCCTTTATTTTGAGCCTATGAGTGTCGTTGAATATAAGATGGGTCTCTTGAAGACACCATAACAATTTGTCTGGCTTCTTTATCCAACTTGCCACTCTGTGCCTTTTAACTGGGGGCATTTAGTCCATTTACATTAAAGATTACTATTGATATGTGTGGAATCCTGTCATTATGATGTTAACTAGTTGTTATGCAAACTTGTTTGTGTGGTTGCTGTATAGTGTCACTGGCCTGTGTACTTATGTGTGTTTTGTAGTGGTTGGTGACAGTATTTTCCATATTTAGTGCTTCCTTTAGAAGCTCTAGTAAGGCAGGTCTGGTGGTAATGAATTCCTTCAGAATTTGCTTGTCTGACAAGGATCTTACTCGTCCTTCACTTACGAAGTTTAGTTTCACTGGATATGAAATTTGGGGTTGGAATTTCTTTTCTTTAGTAATGTTGCATATGGCCCTTAGTGTCTTCTGGCTTATTGGGTTTCTGTTGAGTTGTTGCTTGTTAGTCTGATGGGGTTTCCCTTTGTAGGTGACCTGACCTTTCTCGCCAGCTGCCTTTACCATTTTTTCTTTCATTTTAACTGTGGATAATCCGACGATTATGTATCTTGGGATGACGTTCTTGTGTAGTATCTTACTGGGATTCTCTGCATTTCCTGAATTTGAATGTTGGCTTCTCTAGCTATTTTGGGGAATTTCTCATGGATGATATCCTGAAATATGTTTTCCAAGTTGCTTACATTCTCCTCATCTCTTTCAGGGACACCATGAGTCAGAGATTTTCTTTCTTTACATAATCCCATATTTCGCAGAGGTTTAGTTTATTCATTTTAACACTTTTTTTCTCTTTTCTTGTCTGATGGTCTTACTTAAGAAAGCAAGTCTTCAAGTTCTGTAATTCTTTCCTCTGCTTGATCTATCTGCTATTAATACATGTGATTGCATTATTAAATTCTTGTAGTATGTTTTTCAGCTCTATTAAGTCAGGTACATTATTTTCTATACTGGCTATTTGGTCTGTCAGCTCTTGTATTATTTTATTGTGATTCTTAGTTTCCCTGGATTGGGTTTCAATGTACTTTTACATCTCAAAGATTTTCATCCCTATTTCATATTTTAAATTGTATTTTCATCATTTCAACCATCTCGGCTTTGTTCATAACCTTTGTTGAAGAGGTGGTGTGGTCATTTGGTGCAAAAAGATTCTCTGGCTTTTTGAGTTTCAGAGTTCTTGTGCTGGTTCTTTCTCATATTTGTGGGTTGATGTTTCTTCAGTCTTTAAAGTGGCTAACCTTTGAATTTTTTTTTCTTTTATTCTATTTGATGACCGTGAGGGTTTGATCATGGTGTAAGGTGGGTTCAGCTGACTAGATTCATTTCTGGAAGGCTTTAGCAGGGCCAACACTCAGCTCCCACCCCACCTGGACTGTGTGTTCAAACTCCAGGGGACTAGTATTAAGCCCCAGCTTTTTTCTCTGGCTGCTTGAGGTTAGGAATCCACTGTACTGGGAAGGCCAAAGTGCTACCAAACCACTGGCTACCACATTCTGATTGGTGGTGTCAGCCAAAGCATTTCATAGTGTGGTGGCAGCAGGATCCTTCCTCATTCACAAGTGCCTGTAGCGGTGTCAGTGGCCATGCAGTGGGGTGCATGTTAGCCAGGTGCAGCAGGGTGTTAGCACGTACAAGAGTGCCTACCTCCATGAGGGCATTTTCTACAGTGGTGGAGGCAGCATGGCTTAGCAAGGCAGAGGTCACCTGCTGGAAACAGTGTATGCAGTCACACTGGTTGTGGTGTTAGTACAGGGGTAAGACAGTGGGAGGTACACTTCTGTGTGTTTTCTCTTTTTGCCACAGGTAGGGGTGGTCGCTCAGGAAAGGGGAGGGTTGGCTGCCCTTAGTGCCCAGTTTCACTCTTGCAGCAGTGTTGGCACAAGGGTGAGGTACTGTTGGGTGCAGGGCTGACTGGCTCTGTGCCCACCAAGGTTCTGACCGTAATAGTGGTCTGGTTGGAGGAGAACAGAGGAGTGTATTCCCATCACAGTAGTGGTGGGTCAGGGTGCACACACACACATGTGCGCTGGCAGGACAAGGAAGGCAAACTTCACCTGTGCATTCACGCACCAGTAAAGCAATGTGGGGCTTTACCATGGGCCCAGGGAAAGCTTCAGTGTGGGGAGGGAGCGGGCAGGCTGGTGCATAGCAGTGGGAGCTACCCTGCTGGAGATTTCTACCAGTCAAGCACAGTCTGCCAGCACAGAAGCTGTCATGCAGGCCTCCAGGGCATCTGAGGCCACCCTGTAAGAAGGCATGGCTGGGCTGGGGTCCTGAGAGAGGCCAGTAGACCAAGGGGTGCTCTGGATAGGTCAAACTGCTCTGCTGAGTTCCGGTCCCACAATTCCCCTAAGGTTAAAATCTCTTATGAGAGCAAGTGAACCCTATGGGCTAGGGCGTCCCTGGCCATGTCCCACTACAGTTGTTCTCACAGCAGATCTTTTGGGCTGCAATCAGCTGCCTTCTGTCCCTAACACTTCTCTAAGCAACTCTCCTTGCCAATTTGGGTGCCCATAGTCAATGGGTATCCTTCTGCCAGGATTCCAGAGACCTGTGTTGAGAGCAGGTTATTGCTTGTCATTGCAACTCACCTGTTCCCATGGAGTCACTGGGGGCCAGGAACAAATCCTGTTTCAAGATAACCCCATGTAGTGTTCCTGAATTCCGTCAGTCTAGCTTCTGTGTCTTCCCTCCATCCACTCTCAATGCCTTTTCTCTGAAGGTCTGTTCAGAGCGTGCTAGTCATCTCTGCCTCTTGGTGGCAACTGTTCCACCTGACTGCATTTAGTAAGCCATCTTCCCCCATCACTAGGGAGTCTTCATTAAAGAGGTAATGTGGAATTAAGCTAAAACATAATAAATGTACTAAGAATAACTAATAATAAAAGATAAGTAACACTGGAAATTAGGAAATGGATTAAAATGAGTAACACTAAATATGTATCAAAGCTTGTAAGAAGATATAGATAAACCTAATTTCATAGTGAAGTTTACAGCATTGAAGGAATATATTAAAAAGGAATGCTGAAAATCATTGTTATAAATGTGCATCTCAATACATTAGTAACCAACTGACAAATTATAAGTAAAAAAAGAAGAAATACTATAAAAAAGAAGAAATTAATAAAATTTAAATCAATTGTCTAATAGAGAAGATGATATTAGCTACAATTGTGTCTTTAAAAATTAAAACAAAACTCTGTTAACACTAGTCAACAGTCAAAAGAAAGAACAAATTGCCCATATAATTAATGAAAAGGGAATATCACTTTAGATTCCAGAATAATTAAAGTCATACTAAAAAGGTATTTTTAACTAGCTTGATGCCAATTAATTTTAAAATTTGTAAAAACAAGTTTCCAAACTGACTTAAGAATAATTTTAAATCTGATGGGTCATATATGTCATAAATAAAATAAACTTTGTAGAAAAATAACTTATGTTAACTCATTATGGGACTCACCAGTCACCAGGATTTCACTAGTTACTTATTCAAAAGAGTATAGATAATAGAAAATGAAAGAACACTTCCGAGTTAAGTTATTACAGCACAAATTCACCTCAAATGTTGAAAATGGCAATCAGAAAACAATATAGCAAAATCTATGAGGATCATTTATCTCCTAAGGATACATGTAGAGAATCCTAAATCTAATAATAGCAAACTGAATCTAGCAATATATCAAATGCATACTTCATTTTGATCAACTTACGGTTTATCTAGAAATGCGAGGTTAATGTAATATTTAATATATAGTAACAATACACAATAATAACAGAATAAGAGAGAAAACTCATGGTTAACTCATGATTATTTCTGGTTACTTCAGAAGAATTATTTGATAAACATTCAAATCCCATTTATGATTTTAAAACTTTAATCTGACTAGGAATCTAATGAAAAATCTTCAGTTTCTTATGAAAAAATCTACTAATATCTTATGACAAATATCATATTATTTCTGAGTCTGTAGGTGCAGCTATCTCTTGAGGTCATAAAAGAGATTATGATATTCCACTATCCCAAGGTCTATAAAATGCTTTGCTAGAATACTAATAAATCTAATGAAGGATGTTCTAAAACCTCTGAATACATACTTGTTATATTATTGGGAGAAATTAAAGGAAACTTGAATCAATGTAGAAATGCATCATTTTCTTGATTAGAAGGCAGTATTGTAAAGCTGTAACTTCTCTCTGAATAGATGGGTAGATTCAGTATGAACCCAGAAAGTTATTATTCTTGGTAATATTATTTTTCATAGAAATTCTCAAAATAATTGTAAAATTTATACACAAAAGTAAATGGCTAAAAAAGGTCAAGATAGGTTTTATAAGGAATATAGTTGGAAGGGGTCTAATACAGTTACAAAACTACAGCAATTAAGACAGTGTTATAATCATAAAAGGATGGACAGAAAGACCAACGTAACAAAATGAGTTCTGAAATAAACACACAAATATATAGTAAACTAATTTGTGAAAAGTTCACCCTGTAGAACAAAGCACTAAAGGAAAATTGTCTTCTTAACGACTAGTTTGGATTTCATTGGATATCAATATGCATAAAAGTTAAGCTTGAATATCACCTTACTCATACTTAAAACGTCAATTTCAGATGATGCTTCAAATGTGACAAGTACAACAATTGAGTTCATAGAATGAATATCTTAAATAACTTGAAGTGGGGAAAGGTCTTTTAAACATGACTTTAAATTTATTATCCATAAAATGAAGGACAGAAAAATTGGACTACATTAAATTATTAAAATGTCCAACAGTATATTAAAATGTGCTCAATATTACTAGTCATCAGAAAAATTTAAATCAAAGTCACAAAGATGTATTATCTTGCACCTGTTAAGATGGCTATTATCAAAAAGAAGAAGAAAAAAAAACATGCTGGCAAAGATGCAGAGAAAAAAGAACTCTTATACACTGTTGGTGGGAATGCAAATTTGTATAGCCATTATGGAAAACAGTGGAGTTTTCCAAAAATAGAGCTATTGTATGATCCAACAATCCCTCTGCTGGTTATATCCCCTCCTCCAAAAAAATCGGCACTTCGTAGAGGTATATACATGCCTATGTTTGTTGCAACATTATTCATAATAGCCAAGATATGGAAACAATCTAAGTGTTCATCAGTGATGACTGAATAAAGAATTTGGGATATATATGTACAATGGAATATTATTCAGCTTTAAAAAGGGAAATTCTGGACCGGGGGCAATGGCTCACACTTGTAATGCCAGCACTTTGGGAGGCCAAGGCAGGCGGATTGCGAGGTCGGGGGATGGAGACCATCCTGGTTAACACGGTGAAACTCCGTCTCTACTAAAAATACAAAAGAATAGCCAGGTGTGGTGGTGGGCGCCTGTAGTCCCAGTTACCTCGAAGGCTGAGGCAGGAGAATGGCATGAACTTCGGAGGGGGAGCTTGCAATGAGCCAAGATAGGGCCACTGCAGTCCAGCCTGGGCAACAGAGTGAGACTCTGTCTCCAAAAAAAAAAAAGGGAAATTCTGTCATTTGACACAATGTGGATTGAACAAGAAGACATTATGTTAAATGAAATAAGTTAGTGACAGTAAGAAAAATGCTGTGTGCTCTCTATTACATGTGGAATCCAAATTTTAAAAGCATGGTTTTATAGAAACAGAAAATAGAATAGAGAGGAAGACTACTGAGAGACGTGGGCCAAAAGGTACAAAGTTGCAATTATGTAGAATGAAGAAATCCAGAGAGCTAAACTACAGCATGAGGGCTGTAGTTAATAATATTGCAATGTATACTGGAAATTATCTAAGACAGTAGATTTTAGGTAGCTCTCTCTACACACACACACACACAAATGTAACCACGTGAGATAATGAATATGTTAAATTGCTTACCTGCAATAACCATTTATATCACATATACGTATATATACATATTATGCATATATATTTATGTACATGTCTATACATATTATGTATATTTGCATATATAATGCTGTACACCTGGAATTTACACAATTAAAAACAGGAAAAAGCATAGACTCATGTTAATTAAAAAACACCCTTATAAGACAAGCCACAGAGTGAAAGTCTTTTTCAATACACATGGTCAAAAAAATTTCACCAAAACAAATGTGCAGAAGACTTGAAAAAGCAAAAAGTATATACAAATGGTTAATTTCATTAATGACCATAAACACGTAAATTAAATTCCGATGAGATACCACTACATACCCAGTAGAATGACAAAAACTTGTACAGTAGTAAAATGGCAAGTATTGTAGAGTCTACGAAAAAGCTGAGTTTTTCACATACTGCTACAATGATCATAATTCATTACACCTCTTTGGAAAACTTGTTGGAACATATATATATATAATTTTTTGTATACATATGCTGTTACCCTGCAATTCTCTCCTTGAAATATGCCTTACAGAAATTGTGATATATGTTCAAAACTGGTCTACCATGGTAGAAGTCAGAACAGTTATTACCTTTTATGGGAGGAGATAAAAGGATGATTCTGGTGTAAAGTTAACACTCTTTGTTGGGTTGTTTACTTGGTACACTTCTAATTTTATACATACTTTAAAATAGGTTACCAAGAAAATGAAATAAAATAGAAGAATTAAGTAAATTCAATATGTGGGGTTTTGTTCATAATTTAGACAAATTTGCTATTAATCATTTGTTAGAAGATTGGGGTAGTAGGAAAGCAACAATAAGTCTTAAAATTTAGTACAATAAATTGTAAGCAAAATAAGTGAACAGAAACAACTAATTGTTGGAACTTTATTAACTGAAATTTATCCCCACTAACAAGTTTTCTATGAAGAATACATCAAAAACTTCACACTAGAGCATTTTTATTTTGTTATTCCTGTGGCTGTATCTCATACTTAATTATATGACTGTTTTCTGTACATGCTTCTATACTTATATAGAGATAGAGAATATGTCAACCTAACAGATGTACCGAAGAAGTCTGATATGCCAGTGAGCATTCTCGTCATCTTCAGTTCAGACAATACTATAGCTGTGCTACAGAAAGGGGAAAAAGCTATCCTGCGTTGTGCAGGCTTAAGGAAATATATTCAAATATATTTAGCACTGGCTACCTCTACTATCTGGTGTGTATTCTGCTAAACCCCAGAGGAAAGACATTCACAACTCATGTTAGGCATTTAATCTTTTTATACCAGCTCCAAACACAGAACACATGAAAGTGTGTTGCGGTATTTACCAAACTTGAGTTGAAAAAGCTAGCAAACCAGCTTGCCTTTGAGGTTTCTACTTTACAAATAATCCTAACATGAATGGCCAATGTATACCTTCCCTCTGTGTCTCACCAATTTAGCCGGGGAACAATAGATCATCAATGTGAAGAATCGTGAATGAAAAATTCACATTCTTGTTTTGAGCCAATAGACATAGAAAGTTGCAATTACTTGAAGCTGAAAAATGGGAAGTTTCAGCATATGGGGAAGATATTTCTGACCCCTGAGAGAGATTAAACAACAAATGAGGTTGTCGAAGAGCAAGAGGGAGAAAACCAGCAGAACTGGTCTTTGACCCTAGAAGGGAGATTTCTGTTACTGTATTAAAGAAGTACATTATACAAACAGACAGATTGTAAATTGTAGAATTCACTGCATGAAGATGAATTTACCATCTAGTCACTCGGTTTTTTCAATGATTTGTGAGTCTGAGAGTGAGACGGAGGGACCAATACCACAACACACAGAATTTTGGATTGCTTATCCTGCACCTATCACTATCAAATGTATCTCAGAATATAAGCTGAAACTGGAAGTTTGCAGGAAAAAATATTAAGTGATGGATAATATTCACATCAGGGTGGCAAGTGAGTCATGCAATGGAAAAGACTGTTTTCTGAACACTAATGTAATAGGAAAGCTTGGTCTATGAATTTCACCTAAAACCACGGAAGAAAATTTTAAGACTTAAGTCTTAATGTAAACTGAAGGCTGATGGCTTATGAGCTCTGTAAATTGCAGACTAAACTATTTTTTAAAAATCAAAGCCATATTTTTGCAGGAACTGGGATCAAAATGAGAATTCAAGGACATCTTCATAAAAAGTATACTTTTGTTCTATCTGCCCTCTGAGAAGGCTGCATTATTATCTAGTGGCATCTGGTTGACTGTATCAGTTGACTATGTTTCAATGGACATATAATACATATAATATCTTCTTAAAAGTAGAGAAACATAAAATAGTAACAAGAGTTTAAAGCATTAAATAATTTGTAAGTTTAAATCCTAATGTTTTCATGAAAAATCTGATTTATCTTTTCTAAAGGTTTAAAGTATCAGATGTTCATACAGAAAGATACAAGAAAATTTAATTCTACCTCCTCATTAAACAGATTTAAAAAAAACTTTAGCGAGGAGTTACTTGTACAGACTTACATGAGGAATAAAAGTAGGATGAGATCACAGGTTTTTGGAGCCTCACACTCATGTTCAGCCTCCAACTACAATATTTAGTAGTCAGAGGAAAAGAGAGGAGATGCATGAAGTTAAAGAAATTTTATTTAATCCTCAGCTGAAATCAAAAGTTCTAGTTCTTAACATTCACTGCTTCTGTTTTCTACATGTTGGATAAAAATTCATAATTGATTTTATTTTACTATTTCAAGAACAAGATGACATGTTTGGCTAACATGGAAATATTTGAATGTCTTATGTAAGAATAACTGAATATCTGGCTGGGTGTGATGGCTCACGCCTGTAATCCCAACATTTTGGGAGGCCAAGGCGGGTAGATCACTTGAGGCTAGCAGTTCGAGACCAGACTGGGCAACATGGAGAAACCCCATCTCTACTAAAAAATAAAAAAAATTAGTTGAGTGTGGTGACGCTCACCTGTAATCCCAGCTACTTGGGAGGCTGAGGCATGACAATCACTTGAGTCTGGGAGGCAGAGGTTGCAGTGAGTCGAGATTGTGACACTCCACTCCAGCCTGGGCAGCAGGATGAGACTCTGTCTCAAAAAAAACAAACAAACAAACAAAAAAATTTTAAAACCCTGAATATAGTATATAAGATATTTGTATTTCTTTCACTTCTGAAGTAAAATGTTTCACTTGATAGTATTTCATTTCTAGAAAATACAGTTTAATTTGAATTCATATATTTATAGCTTTTGTACAACATCCAAATACACTTTAAGAAAATTCCCAAAGCTCATGAATTGATGCACTATGCCCTTTTAATATGTTCCCCGTTGCAAGTTTGCACTTATTATTTAGCTTATAAAAGTGAATGAATCATAGAATAAAGACACAAAGCATCGCACTATTGAGACTTTGGGATACCTAAATGCTTCTCAAGCAGGAGGTAGTGAACTAAATTTAACAAGAAGTAGCCACTGCTAGAATTCCATTTTTATTTTAAAAATGACTTCTTTGGCTTTAGGGAGAACAAAGTATATTAGAAAGCAGTATCATAAGAACGACAAGATCAATTTTAGAGATGGCAAGAATAGAATGAATTCCAGAACCTACGTTACTTTCAACAAATATTTACTCAGCACCTTCAATGTAGCAGGCACTAAATAAGATTTTGAGGACACAACAGTGAACAAAACAGGAAAACTTCTGTTTTTAAAATGATTATGTTATAGAGGTGAAAGAGAGACAATAATAAACAAAAATTAACAAAATATATAGTTCCCAGAGCATATTAAATATAATAAGCTCTTTCTTTATAAACAGGATGCATAATATTTAATCAGATAACAGTTGAGGATGCAGCATTGTAATATAAGGGAAGCTTGAGCCTAGATATCTTGCAGTCCTGATGATTCAAGTGTTTCAAAGGTGTTTATTATCTTTCAGATACAACAGGGTCCTGGATGCAGTATTGTACTACTGGGTGGTAGTTGTCCACTCCAGTTTAACAACTGATTGGAGGATTTTGATGTTGTTTCCCTACAATTTATTATAAAAGAGAAACAGTTTTTATAATGAAAGAACGAAATGTGATACTATGAATATTTCATACCAAGACAGTCAGCATAAGCCAGGACTCTGTAGGCAAGTATAATCACTCTACTTCCATATTAAGATTGGCTGGTACATGAGGAACTACTGAGGAGATTTCAGAAATTTTTGAATCTCTTGATGAGGGGTGTCCATTTTGGAAACCTTATCTTGGGAAATTAGGCCAGAGGATATTTAGGAATATGGGAACCATAGGTTTCTTTTGTTTTCAAATACATAAATGCAGTTTATTTATGCACAAAAATATTAAACAGCAGTTAAAAGTATTGACAGAATTTTATATGTTGATATCAATAGAGTTTCAGGAAATACTGTTGCATGAAAAAAGCAAGTTAAAGAGTGATGCATAAAGTAGGATATATTTTGCATATAAAAAACATCAAAAAATACTGTATATATGGGAATTTGTATATATGTATGTAAAAGTATATCATAGGTCTGCAATTTCTTGAGAAAAGGTTGCCTACCATTTCTCTAATGGATCTAGTCATCCTATCCCCTCCTTTAGGAACAGAGACCAGACACAATTCGGTTGTCAAATTCAAGTCACTCTTTTTGAATTTATATTATTACAATGTATTATAAAGTTATTAAACACAGTAAAAAATGGTGGAAAAAATAAAAGATGAATGAAAGGGATAGAGAGTTGTATGGTCTAATTTTAAATACAAATTACAATTACAAAAAGGGGCACAAGAAAACTTTTGAAGGCAATGAATATGTTTGTTATCTCAGTTGTGGTAATACTATCACAGGTGTATGAATATGTCTAAACTGATCAAAGTGTGTGTATTAATAATATACAGTTATGTGTGTATACATTATACCTGAAGAAAAGCTGAATTAGGTAAATAAATTTGAGAGGGAAGAAATGGGAGGAAATATTCCCTTCTTCCTTCTCTTGCCATCTAGTCTTTCTTTAGCTTTCCCTATTGGCATTAACTCACAGGCAGTAAGGTGGTCAATTAGCAGTGTGATTTGCAGAATTCTGAGCCAGCATCACAGAATATAGATCTGGTTTAGAGCTGAGAGACAAGAACTTAACAACTGGCAAGTAGAGTCAATGAATTTGCTCATGAGCAGAATAGGCAGGAAAAACAAAGTATAGGATGACTGTAAGATTTTGGACTTGAGTAGCTGGCAGATGATGTTCTCATTAAATGACAGGAAAACTGTGGGAGGAGCATATTTGTAGGAGAAGAACATTATTTAGCTTTTGACAGACTAAGCGAAAAATCTCTAATTGGTTTTAATAAGGATTACAATTCTTGCGATTCTCCTGTTTCTATTTTAAATAACTCAGTAAATGAAAGAGAAAGAGAAAAAATTCATAAAATTTAACTGCAAAATTTTACTTTTATTTGTCTGTAAACACCTAAAGAGAGCACAAGTTTTCTAAATCTTATAGAGAAGTATTTCATGTTTTATGACAGATATTTTTTTTTTTTCAGAACAACATTTGATGTGATGAGTTTATAATGATTTGGGTTTAAATATCCATTCTGGCATAAGAAGACTCATTTTTAAAAAGTTAAAACTTTTATTGAATGTAAATAATAACCTAATTAATGTTCAGATTAACATATTGTCATAATGTCTTAAAAATCATACTTTACTGAATGATGTCTGTAGGTTATTAATTTGCAGAAGAAGCTTTAATTTTAGAAAATTCTGCCTATTTATACTTTGGTTAATGAACCTTTCAACATTAATATTTTGTTTTAAAATTTTATGGAAAATATCTGTTTTTATACTTTATCCTAATAAAAGTAAGTTTCTATAAATTTGAACTATAGTGAGATATTCTGTCACAAATTAAATGGAGAATTTCTCAGGTAAATAAAAGATAATGCAGGAATATTTGAGGGCAGGAGATATAGAAATAAAAAGGATGGTTTCTATAAACATTTTAATCGTGAGTTTTCAGAAAAGAGTCAAGGATTTGAGGCAGGAATAGAGTTTTAGCAAACAGTATTGTTTGTCTCTCCAACAATCATCATATATCTTCTTTTCTGAAAGAGACCCAATTTTGTTTTCCCATAAGATTCAAAGTTGTTTTTCCCATAACCCTAGCTCCAAGGGTAAATCTTGTTTCCCTTTGCATTGATGGATGTAGCAATGATATAATGATAGTCAGTGAGAAGTATGGGAGGTTACTGAGAAACTTTCTAGAAATTATCTTGCTCCCAAGAAAGAGATCTTTGTACATCTGGATACTATTTCATCTGAGATTTATGCCTTTAACCACTGTAACCAACTTTCCAATACGAGGAGAGATGCAGGCTGGCAAATTGAAGATGACTGATGGGAAAAATGAAAACCTACGTTCATAATGAAATTGCTGTCAGCCAAAACTGAAAATGACAATATATCTTTCTTCTTATTAATTACTGTAATATGCTTCTTTGGCCAATTTGAGTTAAAGTCTTCTTGTGGGTGAAATTTTCCTAACTTGAGTGATCATGTGTCTGATTTACCTGGGACAGTTTACTTTACATGTTGTTAGATATCACTTGCAGTCATGGCTCTTGTTTACCATGAACTGTGTCCAAGTTTGTAAGAAAAATTATATGGTCACTCTCAACCAAATTTATGCAAAAATGATTTAGGCAGAAACAATTTACTTCTTAAATAGTTTATAATGAATTAATTGGAACTAATCCCAAAAGTAAAGTATAGCAGCTTTTTTACATGTCAGTATCCACCTGAATTGTATAGTAAGTCATTTGTAGGTTTAGTTTTTGTAATATTAAAAAATGGTACAAATTTTACTCAAGTTTTACTTCGATGAATAATAAAAGGCTTCTAGGGTGCTTTAAGCCTGCCTTCTGTTCTCTCTTTTCTTTCTGTATTGTTCTTGGAGTCAATACCATAAGATACATTTTTAAAATAAAGACCATGATTTGTGTATCTTATTGACAACAATTTTTTCAGAACTATAAAAAATTATTATTTTCTTTTCATGCAAACTATGTGAATGTGAGGAACCATCACAAATTTACTTAAGGAGTTTGCCATGGACCCTTTGAGGTGTAGGCAAAAGAATAATTTGTGTTTAACAACCCAGAAGCCTAATGCCTAAAGCTGGTTGAAGCTGCCTGCAAGCCATTGAGAGAAGTGAGAAAGTCTGTATTGAAAATGAATTGCACTTTTCCTCACAACAGGGGAAGGGTGCGGTTGTGGGTCATCTCTACTAACCATGAGTCAATACAGTCCACTAGAAACCTGTCAGATCCCAAGGGCTGAAGTGGAAACTGAAAAGCGACCTGCAATATGACCCTTTGAAAAAAACTGCAGTATGAGATACCTATGAAGACAGCAGAGTCTCTGAGGATCAAACGAATGTGTCTCAGGAGCAGATGATCAGCAATTTTGTGTCATCTGTAACCACAGGGAACCAATGTAAGATCATTACTGTCTGAAGCAGGTAAAAGCTCCTTACCACTCACTCCTCCACCGAGAGGCCAGAAATTCAGCTAATATGTGAGGAATGTGAAACTAGGAAATGATGAGGAGGCCAACCTCTTCCCTACTCCTCTCCTGAGAAAACTTGTATGTGCATATATATCCTGAATCAGGAGAAAAGAATGTCTTTTAATTGGCTCAGATGTTTTAGTTTTGATATTTCACTGGCTGGTGCTTTTTCACCAAAAAAAAAAAAAAAAAATGAGAATTATCTTCTTAGTAAAATAAAAAATGTATTGAACAATTTTTATTAAACACTTACATACATTTTCTTATATTCTAATTTAATTTTTGCACTAACCCAGTAGGTTGATTCTATTATTACCTTTGTCTTATAGATACAAAGCCTGAGCTTTTTGCAGCATTCTGTATGAGCAGTAGATTCAGAAACCTTAATATGTATTTATCATGCTTAATGGTATTAATCTACACTTTTTTGAATTCATATTTGTAGTCATTTATCAGAAAGACAAAAATGACAAATTAAACATTAATATAATGAATAAGCCTATTTATTAAGCTAACAACATCCTGCAATAAGTTATATTTTATCTTGCAAAAACATTCTTTGTTTCATAAAAACGTGTATCATATTTAATTCTCCTAAATATATATATATATGTATATATTTTTTAAATACCGAACAGTACTGGACTCGAGTGTCTGCATTAAAGTCAAAGATAAACAAATGCATTCTGGGTTTCTGCATGTTTCCCAAGTGTGTAAAATAAAAATATTTGATTTATGAAAAAACATAAAAGTGTATATATTAATACTCTGAGCATACAGGTAATATAAGCTATTGAAACTCAACCACATCATTTTGATGCAGTGATTCTTATTAAACAATCATGTTGGTAGAACAGAATCTTAACCCGGAAGCAAGTTTAGAATGTATCTTGGCCAATCTTTCATCCATTGTATGAATCCATTATCCAAAAAGATTGGCAGAAAAGGAGACAATAAAAGCATGAATTACATTTTGTTTGATATTTGTAAATGTTGTAAAAATTTTGTATATAGTATATCTGATGAAATTTTAAGTATATAGTAGAATATTTCTGATGCCATTTTAAGCCCATCCATTTTTACTTAACCGTGTAATTGGAGCCACCAATTATATTATTCATTAAATAAATAACTATTGACATAATCTGCTGGGCTGCATGTTTGATGAAGGGGTTACAGTGGAGACCCAAACCAGAAATAATCCACGCTCAAATGGAGCTTACAAGATAGAGGTGAGGCAGAAAATTAAATATGACAGCAAAAATGAACATGAAGTATCACAGCATAAAACTGAAAGTACTGTGAAGTGTATGATGCTATGAGAGCACATATGGTAATCTCCTTAAAAAGTGAAATCTTGGAAGTTTGAAAAGAAATATTACATCTTTGACATATTTTCTTCAAATAGTCTGTATCTTTACATGGTACTAAAATAGGTCACTGCAGTCTGAATGAAGGAGATTAGGAACTGTATGAATGTGCATGTGTGTGAGTGTGTGTGTCTTTGAATGTGCAAGTGTATTTATGAGTATTATTTTGTCCATCAAGAAACCTTACTCTTCAGTCTTCATTGTCGATTCACAGTAGAGAATACATTGGGGTAAATTAGGTAGAACTTATCAATGAATAACTTTCATAGGATATTGAGAAACAAGAATTCATAGAAACTATAAAAGTGACTCTATGGTACATACTGTACTTGTAACTGATTCTTGGTTTGGATGTTGTTGCCAGATTTTATTTTCTCTTTATTTCGTGGATGTTAGTTTTCTTTCTTCTTTCTCTGGCAGAACTCCAAGGTTAAAAAAATGTGTGCTGTTTTTATTTTGAACAGCAAGAATGTTTGGAAATAACTGAGCAGCAGGAAGATAAAACAATTGAGGAGGAAGGGGGTACATATTGCAGCAAGGTAAATAACTAAAGATGGCCAAATGAATTATGGCACCCCAATAATTGAAAAAAATAACTATTTACATATAGTCATGGTCAATAAAATATCTTTAGAAATTATTGAATTTTGTTGTATATTTTTTTTTTTTTTTTTTTTTTTTTTTTTTTTTTTTTTTTTTTTTTTTTTGAGACGGAGTCTTGCTGTATCGCCCAGGCTGGAGTGCAGTGGCCGGATCTCAGCTCACTGCAAGCTCCGCCTCCCGGGTTTTTACGCCATTCTCCTGCCTCAGCCTCCCGAGTAGCCGGGACTACAGGCGCCCGCCACCTCGCCCGGCCAGTTTTTTGTATTTTTTAGTAGAGACGGGGTTTCACCGTGTTAGCCAGGATGAATTTTGTTGTATATTAATCTACACATAAGGGATCAATGGAACATAAATTTGTCCATGAATACTTCAAGCAAAGTTGAGAAAGAAGCACCTATTACCCTAACACGTATGGGAAGGTATTGTTTTTAAAGAAATTTTGAAACATTCAAGACAAATCCATACTTAATTATTGTATACATGCATGAAAATGAATTCACTTTAAGTTCAAAAGGATGCTAAGGGTTGATCATTATCAGATAAATGTGATTAATGAAGGAAAAAACTGGACCAACTAAGCATAAATAAATTAACATGGCAGAATTTTGGAATTGGGCAAAGCTCTATAGATCGCCTAGTCCATCTCCCTTATTTCATGGATTAGAAAACTGACCCCAGAGATTTTAGACGGTGCAGATGTCGTGAAATTAGATAAAAAACAAGATAGGAGATGAAACCAAGTTTTCCCAGGGCTGTGTTAGTTCTAAAATACTAAACAAATGAATTTGATTAATTTAAAGGTACTAAGCTATTCAAAGTTATAAACAGATGAAGCAAAACAAAAAGTACAAAACTGCACATTCCCTATTTGCCACTTCTACTGTTAAAATGGTTACCAAAAATTTTAATATTTATAATGAAAGCCAATAGGTATAGGTTACATGAGATCAAATAAAGCCAGAAATTGTCAGGATGTAGTCTTACTATAAATAACTCGATTTCAATGTTCTTGCAATATATCTATTTTTACATGTTGAAAAATAACTAAGGAAAATTATAGAATATTTAATTAGCAAACATCTGCCCTAATTATTTAGGTAGTATACTATATGGATTTTATGAACACGATATTTTTATTACCACCACAATTTCACTCACTATTACCTCAATTATCTTTCCTGTTTTTCCGTGGATGTGCTCAGTTACAGGATATGTTACTATCAAAAAGTATTGCATTATGTGGACATGATTGATGTGGACCTAAATTATATGAATTTTTTAAGTAAAGTAAATTGTTCTGTCTAACTATCCTTAAGAAATAAACACACCTCCTTCCAAAATTCTACAATACTGATGGAAGGAATTAGTGACAACTAAGCCATTGCTTTCTCTATATGTGTTTCTTATTGGTCATGGAAAAAAATTGTGATCTCCATATTACTAATGGAGATTTCTCCTATAAGGGGGCAGTTTTACACTAAATTTAGTCTCATTTTTTTTCTCTCCCTTCCCTCTGCACATTTACAATGATTCCTGACATACATTACAGTCAGATATAGCATACTGAAAAATGAAATAAGTGATTAATCATGGAAGCTCACATCTGTAATCCCAGTACTTTGGGAGGTCCAGATGGGAGGATCACTTGAGGCCAGGAATTGGAGACCAGACATGGTTATATAATAGGACTCCATCTCTACAAAAAAAAAAAATTTAAAAAATAGTCAGGTATGCTGGCACGTGTTTGTCCTAGATATTCCAAGCCGAAATGAGAGGATCACTTGAGCCTAAGAGTTTGAGGTTGCAGTGAGCTACAATCATGCCATTTTGCCCTTCAGCCTGGGCAATATAGCAAGGCCTTGTCTTTAAAAAAAAAAAAAAAAAATGAAATAAGTAAGCTTTAACTGCTTGTATCAGTCAGGGTGAACCGGAAAAGCAGAAACAATAGCACGCACACACACAATAGTCTTGTTTCCTATAGCAACATTTTAGTCAACAATAAACCACATGTATGGTAGTAGTGCCTAAGATTATAACGGAGCTGAAAACATTCCTATCTAGTGACGTCATAGCCATCATAAAGTTGTAGTGCAACACATTATCCATATTTTTGTGGTGATTTTGGTGTAAAGAAACCTACTACATTGCCAGTCATATAAAAGCATAGCAATGCAATTATGTAAACTGCAGTGCAACTATGTAAAATTGCATTTTTTAGGTAAAAAATAATTTTTATGTAAAAAATAATTATGTCAAAGCAATGCAATTATGTAAAATACTTGAGGATCACTATGTACTAATTTATATTTAATATACTGAGCCTTTATTGTTATTTTACAGTGTACTCCTTCGTCTTAGCAATGACCAAAGCTAACTGTAAAACATCCTCAGGCAGTTCCTTCAGGAGATATTCCAGAAGAAGTTGTTATCATAGGAGATGATAGCTTCATGTGTATTCCTGCCCCTGAGGATCTTCAAGTAAGACAATCTGTGGAGATGGAAGACAATCACATGGATGATCTTGACCCTGAACAAGCCTAGGCTAATGCGTGTGTTTGTGCTTTAGTTTTTAACAAAAGAATTTATAACTTTAAAAATTCCATTTTTAAACTACAAGAAAGGTTACAGAATAAATAAATGAAGAAAGAAAATAAATTCGTATGGAGGTACAGTATATGCTTTAAGCTGTGTTATTACACAGGAGTCAGAAAGTTTTTAAAACCTTTATAAAGTAAAAAAACTACAGTAAGCTAAAATTAAATTATTATTTGACAAAGAAAGTGTTAAAAATAATATTGTGTGGCCCATGTGTACAGCATTTGATAAATGTACAGTAATATACAGTAATGTAGTGTCCTAGGCCTCCACATTCACTCACTACTCACTCAGTGACTCACCCAGAGCAACTTCCGGTGCTCCATTCATGGAAAGCGCCCTATACATGTGCACCATGTTTTATCTTTCCTATCATATTTTTACAGTACATTTTCTAAGTTTAGAAATGTTTACATAGGCAAATTAGGAAGAATATTTAAAATATCCGAGTAGCAAATGCTCCCAATAGCAAGAATAATTTTCCTTTTTTGAGGAGAAAATTTTTAGAAAAATTGCCATATCACATCATTATTTAACAACAAAAAAGAAAAAGCATTATTTGCGACCTATATTATTTTCATAGCACTTTCTCCATAAAGTGGAGAAAGTGATGGCACAGGACAATGATACCACGAAAGTGACCAAAAATCATTAGATTATAAAGATTCCCTCTCAAAGCTAAACTCGTTGATCTAGTCATAGTTAACACAAATATCCTTCCACAAGAGGGAATTAAGATAGTTCTATAAATTTGTGGCTAAATAGTTCAAAAACCACTAATACGCCAGTTGAGTTGTACTTTCAGAGAAGCACGTCTAGAATGAAATTATTTTAGCAAGTAAAAATCGAATCAACTGAAATGTACCCTGTGTGAAGAACTAAATGTTAGCAGAAAGGGCATGGTTAGTGAGCATATTAACAATATTTTCTTGCATAAAATTAGGGGAAAAATTTTTAGATGCTGTGATTTTTTTTTTTTTCTCAACTCAGCTGTAAAATCTTGTATTGATTTTTAAGGAAAACATTCTTACATTTTCCAATTTCTTATGTCATGAGAAAATAAATTATACCCTTAGCATTGAACTTAGCACATAGAGAACATTCAATTAATTTTGATGAGTGATTGCTTTATTAACAGATGAGTAAAAAGGAGAACATGAAACTTGCTTTGTACCCTCTAATATATTAATATATTTTTATCTGAAAACTTTGAAAATGAAATAAAAGCCTCTGGTAATTTTATTTTTATTTTTAATTTTTTTTTCACATTAGAATTTACAAAGAAGATTTACTATTAATTAGATTGAACTATAAGAAATCATTAATTTTGATATATGTGACCTAAAACTATGTCAGTAATAAACAATCCAGCCTTTAATTCAGATCTTTGGAACAAACTTCCTGGATAGTACTGACTCCACTTGACAGACAATGAAAATGATGCTGAGTAGATGATTTGCCTAAGCTTACAAAGAGAGCTAGCAACAGTACTGAAAGTAAATTTTTAAAATTATGTTCAATGTAACAGACATTGAAAGCTTATTGTGGCCCAGGCACTCTTCCAGCTAGTGAATATATATGAATAGATAAATTCAGCTCTCTGGCATGAAGAGTTCTTTTAATCCCTCACCCCAATACACCTCTGAAGAAAAATTATTCAAAATTTATTTTGATTTGTATCTAAGGATTTTCCTATGGAGATTTATTCCTACCCTTGTCAAACTCCAGTGCCTACATTTCAATTTGTGAAAGTGTGTATTTCATGTTTGAATGTAAGATTTATGGTAAAGTATTCCTTATTAACTTTTTATCACTGATCTACTGCATGGAGAAGTGTCAACCAAACACTGGTGAGGAAGGTAGAAATTGAACTTGAAAAATCAGTATTTCAACATTATAAAGGTGTCTTTGGTTGTAAGGTAAGAGTATATGCTGAATATCCTCTGTTTGTGGTCCTCTAAATCAACTGTCTACTCTCCCCCTCCCAGCTCTGTGTCTCAGAAAGCTGACCTCTACGAACTCTTGGCCAGTAGAATTTGGCCTGTAGGAGGCTTTAGTGAAGTATTGAGAAAGAGAGACAAGAGGGGACTTGCTATTTATTTCCTCAGAAACTTCGCCCAAAAGCCGGTAACCATTTGGTAATGATTATCTTACGTGTATCAAACATTACAGCTCTTTTTAAAAGGCCCCATGATTTCAGAACCTCTGAAGTTCTCTGAGGTAACACGTACCTTCTCTCTTTCAGGACAAGGATGGTAATAGCTTTACCTTGTTACCAAACCTGGGTGCATCAACAAAGCCTACTGGTTTTCTTGACCCTGTTCATAGCTCATTACTTAAACTTTTCTTTAATTATACTTTGACTATAATATTTGTTTTTTGCCAGAATCTTATTGCAGAAGAACAATTTTTATACAACACTGAGTGCCCATATTGACACAATATATGGCGCAAGCTCATCAAAATCAAAAGAAGCTGAAATATATAACCAAAATGCCTATTTTCTAATATACAGAGAAAAATACTTTTCTTGTCAGAAAAATGGTTATACTTGGTAACTAGACTTTGTTAACACCCAATTTGAAACTAGTACTTATTATCAAATTATTTAGCACATTATTTTATTTTCAATTACTTAAAAGTCAAAGTTTTGTTAACATATTCATCTGTTAATGATTACCAGTGTGATTCTCAAGAGAAGGTGTTCAATACTCTCTCTGAATTAAAAAAAAAAAAAAAAAAAAAAAGTAAGGCAGAGGCAAATGAAAGAAAGAAGTAACTAAAACGTTGTTTTAATAAATATTCTTAATAAGTTAAGGGAGACATAGTGGCTTTCATTTCTTTGAGAAAATAGCATTTATAGTCTTAATTATTAAGCGAACATTTTATGTAAATTATTCTGTTCATAGTTAACTTCCTTCACCATAGAAGAAAAATGATTTATGAATAGTTTCGAATAAAAGTGAATGACCTATATCATGATCTTAGCCTCATAAAGAAATGTTAAGTTCTTTACAAAGAGAGATATAGTAATTTTATAAATGTGAAGTAGAAATTCTTGCACACAGTTAATCTTGCTGTGCAATCACCTAAACCCTGAGACGATGAACACTCACTTCATGTAAAAGAGCAGAGCAAAGCAGAAAAGGGCTATACAATTGTCAGTTCACTTTTAGAACTAAAATGATAAAGAAAAAGACTGTATGATTAACAAGTATCATTAAGGTGACATTTTTATGATGCTAATGAATCTCCAGACATCAATTAAATTGGTCTTCATGCTTGAAGTTATTGAAATAAGGACTAAAGTGTAGAGTCAAAGACACACAATGGTTTTTGATATTTCCTATATCCCTGATTAAGGAGATGAAACTTAAAAGCTACGTATAAAAATGGTGACTATAGGAAAATATGAAGAAGACTGTGTGATGACTTTGTTCAAGAGACATCTATTATGCACTCCCAGGCACTACACATGTGCTTGTGAGATAAAGATTAATGCTATTGTCTGTTATGTGGAGGAAACAAATGTGTAAAGAAAAATTATAATTCAAAATGATAAATTCTATCATAAGAAATGACTCAAAGCTATTATATTAGAGAAGTTGACATTACTGCTGGGACAAAAAACTTAAGGAGAAGTTTCTAAACGGTAATAGAAGAGTGTGAAACTTTGAAGAAATGAAATAGGAGAAGATGACATTCAGGTTGATCGATGTGATCAACAAAAAGTAAAAAGGGAGAGGTAGATTGGGGCCATATTGTAAAACGTTTGAAGTCTATTGAATATAAGTTTTTGTTTTTTTTTTTAAGGAAAATTTCTTCTTCTATAGGTCATAGATATGAGAAATTATAAGCAAATCGATGGCATAAACAGTGTTCAAAGGTGAACTTAATGAAATTCTACTCAGAGATTGTTGTATTACATATAATTTGTATCAAATCCAAAGTATGAATTGTAAGTGCTTAGAGATATTAAACAGTTTGGTCATAACTTAATGCTCACATCCCAAATATTGCCTAAGTTTTCTTTCCACCTCCTTAAAAAGATTTTTTAATGAAATTAAACTATATTTCTCCATTAAAAATGAATAAATCCCAGTATTTTTCTTTTGGTTTTCCATTTTATATTTTGTATATATTTCCCCTTTGTCTTCCCTCATAAACACATTTTCTCCTCCTAATCCTCCATGTTTTAAAAATAAATCCTAGAGGGCCAAATTAATTTTTCATTTGGTGCTATAAATGAATGAATGATTTGCAAAAGTTAATTCGTTAAGCATAGGAGGAAGTTTACTAAGAGCTACTAGTAATCCTATTTTTATGCATTGATTTGCCGTTAGACAATCTAAATGCTATGAGAAAAAAATCAAACCTGTTGTTAACAGATTTTGCTTTGTATTTTTCTATATAGTCAAAAATATAAGGGGAAAAATAATGTGTATAAGTATTAGCTGTGAAAATAATAATATTTTTTACTGGAATTTAGTTATCAGCATGGATATATTTTTAAATCATTTGTTTGATTGCATGTGCTTTAGTTAATCTGGCTATACTATTTTAAATACTCAATTTCCTTGACAATTAAATTTAGTATCAGTGTTGGGATTGTCTAGAATATAATAGAAATAAGACCACAAGTCGTGTGCTTAAGAGAAAATAGTTACTTTCTCCCTGTTGTGTAAACTAGTGAGAGCTCTCATTAAAGTTCCCTACATTTTCTTGTGAGTGTGTTTTAAATGAAATAAATGTTCTCCATCATTCTTCATTCCAATATAATCAAAAGCTTATTTTTTAAAAATTATAACTGTAACTGGAAATGTACCCAATTAATATCAGATGAACTATAATTTTTAAATACTTCCCATTTTTACATATTTAAGTACCGATGTATGTTTTCTTACTCCTGACCTCACAGAAGCTCATTTATACCCTGTTATTGTGGTAGTATTAAAGTATTGGCAAATAACTAAAGAGATAAGTATATTTTATGATGAATATTACTTATGCTATTTTATGCAACAACTTTAAGCCAAAGAAAAAGTAGCAAGGCTATTTTAACAATATTAAGTGTCCCAATACATGAACACGAGATGCTTTTCCAATAATTTGTGCCTCCTTTCATTTTTTAGGCCCTTGAACACTATTCGTAGAAATATAAAATGGTGCAGATGCTATGGAAAACAGATTGGAGATGCCTCAAAAAATTAAAACTAGAACGACCATATTATCCAGCAATCCCCAAACTTCATACATATCCAAAAGAATTGGTATCAGGATCTTGAAAAACTACTGCACTCCCATGTGCATTGCAATATTATTCACAACAGCCAAAGTATGGGCACAGTCCAAACATTTATTGACAGAGAAATAAAGAAAATGTGTTATGTACATACAATGAAATATAATTCAGTCTTAAAAAGGAAGAAATTCCTATCACTTGTGACAGTGTGGATGAACTTGGAGGCCATCCGTATTGTCAAGTGAAATAAGCCAACCCCACCAAGACAAATACTGCGTAATTCCACTTATATAAGGTATCTAAAATAGTGAAACTCAGAAAAGTAAAGAATGCAGTATTGGTTGCTAGAAGCTGGGAAGTGGGGAAATGGAGTTATTGTTCAATGGGTGTAAAGTTTCTGTTATGCTGGATGAGTAAGTTTTAGAGATCTACTATACAACTTAGTGTCTGTAGCTAGCAATTCAGTATCATGCACTTCAATATGAGAAGACATGTGATGTAAAGTATCCTTATCACAAAAAAAACACAGCAAAATAAAACAAACAAAAGTGCCACAGTAAAACTTTGGGAGGTGATATCTATTACCTTGATTGTGTTGATGACATCGCAGATGTTTGCATATGCCTAACTTTAATAAAATTACATACAATAAATGTATATACACATATATATGTGTATATGATATATATACAACAAATATAAAGTATAAATATATTATAAATATAAATAAAAATATTACATACAATAACTATATATACACATATATGTGTATATGAGATATATATATATATATCAGTCAAACCATATATATAGCAGTCAAACCATAATAAAGCTGGTTTTAAAAGTAGTTAGGCATTAATATTTGTAATTCAATTTCTGAGGTTTCTATTAATGTTTTCTCTATTAATTTTCAGAAGGGATGAAAACAATAACACTCTCCTCCAACATTCTTTAATTGGTGTACCACCTTTACTGTCAGCAACTTACATACAAATGAAAACAAACACTTTAAAAATGGGTAATGACCATTTTAATAATATAAAGTAACACTAACTTCATGTTTATGGTAATGAAACGTTTCTCCCTCACAAGGTCCAACAAAACAGTTGTAATTTTGTTTAATGTGCTATAAATATATGATCTATTAGAATTTCATAATGTCTAAATATTTGTAGGGAGGGAACAATCAAGGTACTTTTGGTAGTCAAACTCTTTTAAAACAAATATTTGTCTATAGTAAATACAATTTTCATGCTGCATTACATTGCTATTACCAGTCTCCCCTTAACCTGTGGGTATGCCCTGCTTTGTAGGAAACATCATCTTCCTCATCCTGCTTACTTCATCTTTGACTTTATTGGCAATGCTATTTATGGTAGATATGCCTTGGTTTCTTTTTCATGTAATAACTTTTTTTATAATTTGACATTTTATTTTAGATTCAAGGGCTACATGTGCAGGGTTCTTACATGGGCACATTGCGTGATGGTGATGGTTATAGATCCCATTAACCAGGGTAGTAAGTATAGTACCCAATAGGTAGTTTTTCAACCCACACCCCTTCTCTCCCCACTCAAGTTTTCTCAGTGTTTATGGTTCCCAATTTGTATTCACGTGTACACAATATTTAGTTCTCATTTGTAAGTGAGAAAATGTGGTATTTGGCTGTTTGTTCTTGCATTCATTCACTTAAGATAATGGCCTCCAGCTGCATCCATGTTGATTTCTTAAATGTCTGTATTATTTTAAATTAATGTTTAAAAACATTTTCACATGATAGAAAATTAGCTTCTTTAAGCTTTACTTAAACCGTAATGAAGTAATATCACATCATTTAATGTAGATAATTATTCTTTAACTGCATTTAAATTTCCTCTCATCTATGGAGCCATCATTTTCAAGTAAGGCTGCAACGTTCCTCAACCCCAAGATACTGTTTTGTCAAATAAGACATTAAATGTAATGTATTAATAGTTTAATTTTTGTTTTCTCCACATGCCATTTTAGATAATTAGGCAATGTAAAAGTGACTTATTTTTTAATTTCACAAAATACTTTTGTTGCAATTGCTAACATCAGCTCACCAAAAATTGAGCAAAATTGACCAAATAATTTACAATAGTTTGCATATTTATGTAGTATTCAGAATTTCTGTTTTTTAATTTTTTTATACTAATGCCATATGGTGACATGTCATTCCACTTCTAGTCATTACTCAGCAACTTAAAATTCCTCTCCTACCATTAGTCTATCTACTGTTTCTTCCTTTTTTTTTTTTTTTTTTTTTTTTTTGAGAGGGAGTCTCACTCTTTTCACCCAGGCTGCTGAAGTGCAGTGGCGTAATATCAGCTCACTGGAAACTCCACCTCCCGGGTTCAAGCGATTTTCCTGCCTCAGCCTCCTGAGTAGCTGGGATTACAGGCGTGTGCCATCACGCCTGGCTATTTTTTGTATTTTTAATAGAGAAGGGGTTTCACCATGTTAGTCAGTCTTGTCTCGAACTCCTGACCTCTTGATCCACCCGCCTTGGCCTCTCAAAGTGCTGGGGTTACAGGCGTGAATCACTGTGCCTGGCCTGAAAGTTTTCTTTAAAGGATCACAATTAATTGAATCAATAAATGTACCAGCCTTTCCACAGGCTTCATCTCCCTTAACATCCTCCTGGAATTTTCTTTTGAATAGCTTCTCTTCTAAAAAATATTTTATCTGGAACATCACTCTTTTCTTTCTTTCTTTCTTAATGTTTCTTTTAAAGTCTTTGCTGACTCTGGTTCACGGCCCCCCCACCACCACCTTTTAAATATCAAATGTTTAAGAGCCTTGTCCTTGGCCTTTTTTTTTTTTTTCTTTCATCATGAATTTACTGCTTATTTTTTAAAAATTGTTATTTTATTGGAGGACTCTAGAATATGCCAATTATTTTTTTGTAAACTTAAGGCTGACTTCTACTTTCCCCAGTCAACACTTAATGTTTTCTTTATTCATCTATTCTATTTGTTTTTGTGTTTTCACTGATATTTTGTGTATGCAGGTCTATCTAGAATGTATTCTTTTAAGATCGCTATATTTATTCATAATAGGCTTATCTATGTACATCCCCCAAAAATAGTTTGACATAGAGTGGATGCTTAAAAATGCCTTTCTTAACATCACTTCAGAAAATTGTGTTTCCTAAACTTACCTACTTGTCCTAACCTTACTTTAATAACATTGTAAGTGGCAAAAGTAGACAAGCTACATCTAAAAACTACATGATACTAAATTTGTCGTCTGCTTTTCAAATGGAAGGCCTTTTCGTCAGCTGGATATAACAAAAATAGCCTGATTGATTGAAACTTTAAAACAAAGAGGACTGCTGATAAAGAAATCATGTAGCATATATTTTATTTTCTAGCATATTATTATGCACTCATATAAAAATGTACTTACCACATTTTTGTATAAGTGACAGGCTCATTCAGACTTGTTACATGTTTTATTTTTTAATGATTTCAATAGTTACATAAGTAAAGAAAATATTTTATGCTACTTATGCAGTTTGAATAATTAAAATAACTTTTATAATAAAGGCTATGATAAATTCTTTAAAAGTGTTTTTTTTTAAATGTACCCCGCATTTTTCAAATGCATTTATATGATTAAATCCTGTTGTTACTGGTTATTTGATTTATAACTGATATGGTGTTTTGCTGAAGAATATTGAACATGCTGCATTACATAAAAATCACAATCCAATGTGTATTCAACAAAACGGGAATTTCACATCCACTATAATACAAATTTAAGAAATGTATTATATGTAATGTACTTACAACAATATGAATAAAATTCTTACAAAGCCTATGATATAATTTAGGTAAAAAGATTCTTTTAAAATATGGCTTTGTTTCATGCATATATTGTCTAATATTTTGAAGTATTTTAACTTCAAGAAAGCATGAGAATTATCTTTATGCCTTTATTATCAGTATAATTTTTGTCAGTTTCTACCTCTATCATTGTCCTTTTTTATCCAGGTAGCGTTCACTCTTCCACCCTACATCCTGGTACAATAAATAGTTTCCTTAAGGCATATTAGAAACATGTGATAATAAACCTTAAGTGGGGCAACCTCATTCCTTAGGAATCTATATTTAAGGTAGATCTGTAATGAGACCAGGAAATCAGGTCATCTGTAAATGAAGAATAATGAAATGAGAAATCTGCCTCAATGCACATTACCTAATGTCATATTATTTTTATGAAGCAAAAATGTTGAATATTTAATATATAGTAGATTAAAGATGTCAATGAGCTCCCCCAAAAATTCTCCCCACTTTCTACCCCAACTCGGGTGCCAATCTCCAATAAATTCCTAGGCACAGTCCACAGGGTCAAACAAAAGCAAATTCTGACAACTCATTCATACAGCAGTGTTCCAGGACTGAAATAATCCAGGTAATGTAGGACAAAGAGAATAAATTTTAAAAAGTGAACACTAATGATTATATAATTAATTCCTTCAATTAAAAACAAATACACAGCAAGAACATTTAATAACATGAATACTAGATAAAATTAGTTTACAATCCAATTAAATCTCAACAAGATTTGCTGAGGCTATAATTGTGTATATTAAATTATTTTTGAAACTGTTATGCAAATAATACTTAGACCTGAATACAATATGCTAATTCTGTGCTGTATCTGCATGATACATTTATAAGACACCAATAAAACTGAACTGAACTTTCCTAAGGTAATTTTTAAGTGGGAATGCCACCCATTATAAAAATACATTTAGAAGTTTAACTATTCGATTTTCTTGTGTACAAATAAGAGCTTCTTAAGCACAGAAGCGTTCATAAGTATAACCCCTTTCTCCGCATGTCAAATTCTATTCAAGTAATCCAATAATGTAAAATAGAGGTACTATGTCCATTCTGACAATTTCACTACCATTCTATATGGAATAGAATTTACAGTTGTTTATTACTGTAAAACCAACACACACACCCCAGTCAGAGATACATTAGTATGATTTAATATTAGAATTTTCTAATGACTTTCACATTTTATAGTCTTTTATTAACAAATCTCTAAAGAGAATCACTAGATCTTTAGCCAGTGTATATGGTCCAAAGAAGAGAATTACAATAGATGAGTAATTTCATTTTCTTTTTTTTTTTTTTTAGATTCAGGTTTTATCCTCGGTTCCGTATCCTCTGTCATAGCACAGACGCTCACTTATTATTCTGTGAGGAAGATTTATGTCATTAACCTTTAGTCTTAAACATCTGTGGCAGTTCTCATCAAAGAAGACCTGCTAATATGATTGTGTTCTGGGTTATTGTTTCTAGAATGCCATTTTAGCCTGGGGGTGAATAGGGGAGGTACAAAAGTAAGCACCAAGCTGCATGTCACAACTAATGCTTCAAAATCTTCAACATTCTTACAGATGGAGCTTCACTTTTGTCTTTTAAAATGTTAATAAATTTCATTGTGTATATTTAATGTATACAGCACATGACGTTACAAGATACATATAGATGGTACAAGATACATATAGATATGTAGGGTAAACTCACTTAAACATCCACTGTACAACATAAAGACTATAGTTGCTCATAATGTGCTGTTTTGGGCACCTTTTCTTTGGTTCTTTAAGTAAAGCAAATTGATTCACCCAGACCTTTGTATTGTTTACCATTTAAGTAGCTGGCACTTTGGAATCTTCATCTGAAACTTCACAGTCAATGATTCAAGACTCAAAAACTTAATTTTCAAAGAACTGATTTACAATCTAATCATTTTGCTTCTAGGCACATTAGACTGTGCTTAGGAATTATTTTCTATTTTTAAGAAACTACAGAAATAGGTCCGGTTTAAAGTGATTCAACCATTTGATAACACATGTAGGGTCAGTATATCTGGCAATGGCCAAAATATTTTAGCACCAAATTTAAAACAATATTAAGTTTTAAAAAATTATTATTGATGGTGTTTTCTTTTTCGGTTGGTTGTTTATAGAGATGGTGTATCGCTATGTTGCCCAGGCTGATTTTAAACTCTTGGGCTTATGCTATCATCCCAATTTAGCCTCCCAAAGTGCTGGGATTACAGGCATGAGCCACCATGCCTAGCTTCCTTTGTTTTGTAAACATTAATCTCCAGACCAGCATTACAAAAAAAAAAAAAAAAAAGCTTAAATAGAGCTGAAGCAAAATATTATCCGTCTGTATCTGAGACCTGCATAAGGAATAAAAAGAATCAAAAGAGTTATATATAAGGCCATTTAATAGTTGTGTATACATTTTCATTTCTCTAATATATATTTGACTGCTCAAAAATAATAACAATGTGTTGTGTTTGTAACATTTGTACAATTTGGAACAACAATGTTACAAATTGCAGGAGAGAAGTAAATAAATCATACTATTGCAAGTATTTTCTGTGGTCCATGAAATGGTATATTTGAAGATAGATCAGAATAAATTAAATATGCGTAGTGTATTCTCCACAACAGTTATTTAAAAATAACAAAAACACATATGGCTAAAAATCGAAGAAGTGATAAAATGAAATACGCCTGCGCACACACAAGAACATACATGTATACATGTGCTTGCATATATATTATATATACATGTGTAGATATATATTTGTATATATATTATATATAAGCAATTCATGTAACATATAAATTAAAGTATACTTTCAACTATATATATTCAACTACATATTTGAATGTACATTTATATTAATAAATTTAAATGTATATTAAGAATAAATATATATACAGTTGTCCCTCTGTAGTTCTGTATCCATTGGTTTTGAATCTATGGATACAGTGAAACATGAAACAAGAATACTTAGATATAAAAAAATGGATGGCTGCATCTGTACTGAAAAGATAAAGACCTTTTGTGGTCACTACTTTCTAAACATAATAGTATAAGAACTATTTATATTGTATTAGGTACTATAGGTAATCAGGAGATGCTTTAAAGTAGTATATGGGAAGATGTGTGGAGATTACATGCAGATACTACCCCATTTCATATAAGAGAGTTGAATATCTGTGAATTTGGGTACTCACGGGGGTTCCTGGAAGCAATCTCTCATGACACCAGATGACCATTATATGCATTCAAATTTACTGAAAATGAGTAAGAAAAAAATTAAAAGGCATTTTAAGGGTGTTTTTAAAAAAGAAAATTGGAAAATGTAATTATCTACTGATAGGTTGAATGACAAGGGTGGGATGATATATACCCTGCAAACACGAAGCAAAGCTGGTGACTCTGTTTTAGTATCAGATACATTTTATTGACTTGTGACAAACTGTATCACCATTGAGATAAGGATGAACATTTTATCATGATAAAATTGCTGATGGATTAATCAAGAACATGTAACATTTCACAATGCAACTAATAGCAGGTTCTCAAAATACACAAAAAATGAAAAAAATATTAAGAAATGGGTAAATTTACAATTGCATTTGGAAATGTTAGTATCATTATTTCAAAAGTTGATCAGAAAAAGTAGTTCCAACTCCCCTAAGAATATAGAAATTTTGTCTATTTATAATAAGCACATAGAAATTGTACATATTAATGGGGCACAGTGTGATGCTTCAATGCATGTATGTATTTATCATAATCAAATAATGGCAATTACTATAACCATCACTTTTTTTTTTATGCTTTAAGTTTTGGGATACATGTGCAGAAGGTGCAGGTTTGTTACATAGGTATACATATGCCATGATGGTTTGCTACACCCATTAACCCTTCATCTACATTAGGTATTTCTCCTAATGCTATCCCTCCCCCAGCTCCCAACCCCCGACAGGCCCTGGTGTGTGATGTGCCCCTCTCAGTGTCCATGTGTTCTCATTGTTCAGCTCCCACTTATGAGTGAGAATATGAGGTGTTTGGTTTTCTGTTTCTGTGTTAGTTTGCTGAGAATTGTGGTGTCCAGCTTTATCCATGCCTCTGCAAAGGACATGAACTCATCCTTTTTATGGCTGCATAGTATTCCATGGTGTATATGTGCCACATTTTCTTTATCCAGCCTATCACTGATGGGCATTTGGGTTGGTTAGTGCCTCAGTAAACATACATGTGCATATGTCTTTATAGTAGAATAATTTATAATCCTTTGAGTATATACGCAGCAATGGGATTGCTGGGTCAAATGGTATTTCTGGTTCTAGATCCTCGAGGAATTGCCACACTGTCTTCCAAAATGGTTGAACTAATTTACACTCCCACAAACAGTGTAAAAGCATACCTATTTCTCCGCATCCCCATCACTTTTAACATTTATCGTTTCTTTGTGGTAATGATATTCAAAATATTTTCTTCCAGCTATATTGATATATAAATTACATTGGTTTTAGCTATATTCATCGTAGCATGAGATATGAACACCTGAACTTATTCTTATTCATCGTAGCATGAGATATGAACACCTGAGCTTATTCTTCCTGTTTAACTGTAACTTTGTACTAGTTGATCAATATCTTGTGGTTCCTGAACCACCAACATTATTGCCCTATTTTTGCCTATTTTACATATATAAAGTATTATTCCCAACTGTACAATATATGTTCAATATACTGTACAATATATGTTCTTCTCATGTACAAATATTATACTCCCCAATGTATCACTCCAAGATTTGAGACAAAACCCATATATTTTAAATGTTCAAACAAGACATATGTTTTGGAAACATAATCATATTAAATTAGAAATTGATAACAATGAGATATACACAAAATCTGCAAATAATTAAGAATTATACAACACAATAAAAATTTGTTCATATTTCAAGGACAATATCACAATGTAATAAAAATATTTTGAACTGAATTATTACAAAGGCATGGTATCTCAAAATTTCTTGTTGGAGGGCAATTTATAGTTTTAATACCTACATTAGAGAAGAATAAAATGATATATTCTATCATCTATGTGTTAAAGTGAGAGGTTAGTTGAAAATAACAAATTAAAGCAATGAAATTTTAAAGAAGAAAGTAATAAAAATGAGAGTCTAACAAAACAAATACATTTTAAATGAACGTATCAAGTTGCTTACTTGGAAAAATTAACTGAAAAACTGCTACACAAGCTAAAACAGAGAAACCGCAGATGACAGCAATTTAAATACTGAAAGGAAAACATCACTAAAGATGTCAAAAAGATTAATACAATAATTTTAAAACTTACAGAGAAGTCTTTGCAAATATTTAACTTGAAAATATCAATGCAACTGACATGTGATTTGGAATGTAAACTGTCAAAACTGAAGAAAGAAGATATTAACATCTGAACATCCCCATCTCTGTGGAAGTATTTGAATCCATAACCAAAATCTTTTCCACAAAGAACATTTTCAGATAATACAAGAGAGCAATTCCCAACTAATTTTATAAGAATAAGAGAACCCTGAAAATGCATAATATTTTTCCTAGCAAAAAACATCTAGAATAAAATGTTTTTATTAAAGATTATCATAGCTTATTCATACTAAACCAATAGTAGAAAAGCTAATAAAATGCACTGTTGCAGAACACTTCAGACATAGAAGTTAGAGCTTCTTTAGTTTATCAAAAATAGTATATGGTAACAATAAAAATTATAAGAAAGTCATGTATATATTAATGTCTTTACTATATATAAATGTAAAAATTATTGGCAAATATTATCAAATCAATTCCATTAGTAGAAGGATATGTCATGACGATGTGAGATTAACTCCAGGAAGGCCAGTTTGGTTTAACATTTAAAATCAATTTAATGTGACATATTAAGAGAATACAGAAAACATCAAAAGGTGATGATCAAAACAAAAATAATATGCTTAAATTTAACTTCCATTCATGATAAATATTATCAACAAATTCAGAAAAGAATGGACCAACATCATCTAATAAATATAATCTAAGAACAATCTATACACTATTACATTTAATGTGGAAAGATTAAAGAATTTTCCCCTAGTCTTCTCTTTTCATTTATATTCTGTTATTGTACTGGAATCTACAGAAATACCAAAAAGGTAAGTAAAATAAAGGTTAAAAATAAATAAAATTTATAATATTCACAGAGAATATAAATGTTTATTTCGAAAACCTATAAAACAGCAGCAACAACAAAAACCTACTACAATCAATTAGAAAATTTAAACTAAGGGGATAATGTCATATTTCTATATACCAGTAATGAAGAACTTGAAAGTAATATTTATCAAATACAATTCGCAATAGTGTCAAAAATCACAAAATACTTTGATAAATTTAATAATAGACTATAATATTGCTACATTAAAATCTATAAAATATTGCTGAAACTAAAGGAGGTGTAAATAAATGGAAAGATGTATAACGTGCCTTCCTCAGAAGACTTACTGTTAAGAAATCATTTCTTTTTGAAATGATTTATAGATTTAATGTAATTTTAATCAGATTCCCAGCAGGATTATGGCAGAAGTTGTCAAGCTAATTCTAAATTGATCAACACTACATGACAGTGTAATAAACCTTGAAGGGCCCTTCGTAGTATTAAAGAATCGTAACAATGTTGGAAGACTTGCAGAACCAGATTTCAGAAGCCATTAGGCTATAATACTCAAGATTTGGTTGAAATGTCTTAAGAATAGACATTTTTTTCATTTTTGTTGAAACCTCATAATTGTACACATTTATGGGGTACATGTGATATTTTAATACATGCATACAATGTGTACTTATCAAGTCAGGATAATTAGGATATCTATAAACCCAAACATACACCATTTATTCATGTTGGGAGCATTCCAATTCTTCTCTTCTAGCTATTTTGAAATATACAATAAAATCTTGTTAACTATAGTCACCCCACCTGCGCTATTGGACACTAGAAATTATTCCTTCTTTCTAACTATATTCTTGTACCCATTGGCCAAACTGTCTTTACACCAAAACCCACCCATATTTCTCAACCTCTGTTAACCATCATTTTACTCTCTTCCTCCATGAGGCCAACATTTTAGCTTCCATATATGAATGAGAACATGCCAGTTATATATGAAGCATAATTATAAGAACAGCTGTTTACTCTCATGATATACGATACAGGAAAGTAAACATGTAGAATAAAATTGTAAACCTAAATACCATAAAGAATAAATTGGCAAAATAAACTATAATCTGTTCATTACATAAGAATTGTATACAGACATTTAACAAGATGATACTGAACTATTGTATGATGAGAAATAGATAAAATTATCTGAGGCATATTGTTGGGTAAGCAAAAACCTATTCATAAAAAATAATCTGTAATACCTGAATAATATTACTGTATACATTGTGTAGGCATGCCACTGTTTATAAACTCATAGTGCTTAAAAGGATGTGTATCAAAGTGTTAAAAGCGATATATTTAACTTTGAGGGGTGAGATTTCCGAGGAAGTTTTGTATCTCTTTACACTTTCAGTTTTGCTTGAATATTGTAAATGTGGATTAATTTTTCATCAGAAAAAAACTAAGAAGGCATTAATCTGTGTAAATGACAGATGGTTTAAACATATTTATTATTTTAAATGAAGTAATTTTTAATTGATATAAGTAAAACAGATTGTTACAATTCAATCAGAAGCTATTTGAAACATTCCTGACTGCATGAAAATGGTTGTGTGTGTGTGTGCACATGTGTGTGTGTTTTCCTTTTGATGGTGTTTTATTTTTGTGGGGGGGGGGGTGTGTGCTAGAACATATTTGAAAAATATAGAACTAGGTCAAATTGCATCTGAGCTAGCTGGACTCAGCAAGACCAGAGTTTACCTGCAAAGCAGATGAAAGGAACACCAACTAAAAGTAAAATTTATCACATAAGTTATTAAAAAGCTACGTATGTTAGAAAGCAGAGGAAAACATTCCACCCACTACACCCCTCAAAAACAAGCAATGTTATGAGGACTATGTTTTGGAGAAGAATTTACTGAAAATGTTTGTATTTCACTTTATGTTATTTATAAAATTCCTAGTAGTTTGTTTCTTTATATCCACAGTTTTTCATTGATGAATCATAATATACTTAAGCCAACTAACATAAAAGCTAAATTCTGATTACAAACTCATTTCTGTACAGAATGTCCAGTCTCCAGTTCCTGTAAAACCTAAAATTCATTACTATACCTGATTTACATAGATTTTAGTGGACATGAATACAATGCAATTAGAACAAATTTATTTTAGCATAACTGTGGACTAGTATAATGTAATAAGCCAATATTTTTATTTAGAGGAAGACATGTGAATATTCACTCATCTTTGTCAATTCTATAGTTTCCTTTTAAATTTAATTTTATATTCATAATTGACACATAATAATTATACATATTTATAGGGTACAATGGGATTTTTCAATGCATGTATACATAGTACAATGATCAAATGGGGATGCATACTATGTCCATCACTTTAAATATTCAGTCAGGTGCAGTGGCTCATGCCTGTAATCCTAGCACTTTGGGAGGCCAAGTAGGGGGTGGATCTCCTGAGGTCAGGAGTTTTAGACCAGCCTGGCCAACGTGGTGAAACCCTGTCACTACTAAAAATGCAAAAATCAGCCAGGCTTGGTGGTGCCTGCCTGTAATTTCAGCTACTAGGGTGGCTGAAGCCAGAGAATTGCTTGAACCCAGGAGGCAGAGGTTACACTGAGCCAGGATCCTGCCACTGCATTCCAGCCTGGGCAACACAGTGAGACTCTGTCTCAAAATAAATAAATAAATAAATAATAAATATAAACATTTATCATTTCTTTTGGCAACAACATTTAAAATCCCTTCTAGTGATTCTAACATACATAACTGTATTACTATTTTCATGCTGCTGGTAAACATATACCTGAGACTGGGCAGTTTACAAAAGAAAGAGGTTTAATTTGACTTACAGTTCCACATGACTGGGGAGGCCTCACAATTATGGTGGAAGGCAAGGAGGAGCAAGTCACAACTTACGTGGATGGCAGCACTCAAAAGAAGCTTGTGTAGAGCAACTCCCGTTTTTAAAATAATCAGATCTCGTGAGACCCATTCACTATTATGAGAACAGCATAGGAAAGATCCCTCATAATCCAATTATCTCCCATGGATCCCTTTCACAATACATGGGAATTATGGAAGCTACAAGATGAGATTTGGGTGGGGACACAGAGCCAAACCATATCAACAATATACTGCAGTTAGCTACAGTCATTCTACTACAAAAGAATATCAGAATGCGTTCTTCCTGTCTAATTATAACTTCGTACCCACTGACCAATCTTTCCTGGTTCCCCATCCCATTCTCAGGATCTGATAACCACTATTCTACTCTCTACCTTTATGAAACTAACTTTTTTAGATTCCACATATGTATTATTCAGGGTTCTCTAGAGGAACAGAACTAATATTATATATGTATATATGAAAGGGAGTTTGTATTAGTCTGTCCTCACACTGCTAGTAAAGACATGCCCCAGACTGGGTAATTTATAAAGGAAAGAGGTTTAATTGAGTCACAGTTTCACCTGGCTGAAGAGGCCTCACAATTATGGCTGAAGGTGAATGAAGAGCAAAGTCACATCTTACACGGCAGCAGCCAAGAGCATTTGTGCAGGGCATCTCCCACTTGTAAAACCATCAGCTCCCATGAGACTTATTCACTACCAAGAGAACAGTATGGGAGAAACGGCCCCCATGATTCAATTATCTCCACCTGTCCCAACCCTTGACGCTTGAGGATTATTACAATTCAAGGTGAGATTTGGGTGGGGATACAACCAAACTATATCAGAGTTCATTGAGGAGAATTGACTCACATGATCAAAAGGTGAAATCCCACCACAGGGCGTCTGCAAGTTGAGGAGTAAGGAAGCCGGTAGTGGATCAGTCCACATCCCAAAATCTCAAAAGTTGGGAGCTAATAGTGCAGTCTTTAGTCTGTGGCTGAAGGTCTAAGATCCCCTGGCAAACCACTGGTATAGGTCCAAGAGTCCAAAAGCTGAAAAACTTGGAGTCTGATGTTTGAGGGCAGGAAGCATCCAGAGTGGGAGAAAGATGAAGGCCAGAAGACTCAGCAAGTCAGCTTCTTCCACCTTCTCCTGCCTGCTTTTTCTAGCAGTGCTGGCAGCCCACTGAATGGTGCCCGCCCATATTGTGGATGGTTCTTCCTGAGGGTAGGTCTTTCTCTCCTAGTCCACTGACTCAAATGTTACCATCTTCTGGCAACAGCCAGAAACACCCAGATACACCCAGAAACAATACTCTGCATCCTTTAATAAAATCCAGTTGACATTTAATACTAACCATCACAACATATGAGTAAGATTATGCAGCATTTGTCTCTCTCTGCTCGCCTTACTTCGTTTAACACAATAGCAAGACTACAAATTGCAAAAGTAATCCTCAGCAAAAAGAAGAAAGCTGAAGGTATCACAATACCTGATTTCAAAACACACTACAAAGATATGGTAACCAAAGCAACAAGGTACTAACAATACCTGATTTCAAAATACACTACAAAGATATGGTAACCAAAGCAACAAGGTACTAACATAAAATTATACACATAAACAAATGGAACAGAATAAAGAACACAAAAATAAATCCACATATTTGTAGCCAACTGATTTTCAACAAATGTGCCCAAAATACACTATGGGGAAAGGGCATCCCTTCAAAGTTTTGTTGGCTAAACCGGATATTCACACGTGGAAGAATTAAACTAGACTCCTTTCTCCCACCATATAAAAAATAAACTGCACATTGATTAAAGACTTACATGTAAGACCAGAAGCTATGAAACTACTAGAAGAAAACACAGGAGAGACATACTTCATGAAATTATACTGGGCAAGAAGTTTTTGAGTAAGACCTCAAAAAGGACAGGCAACAAATACAAAAAAACAGACAAATGGAATTACACCAAACTATAAAACTACTGTATAGCAAAGGAAACATTCAATAAAGTGAAGAGATGACCAATAGAATGGGAGAAAATATTTGCAATCTATGCATATGATGAGGGGTTAATATTCATAATATGTAAAGAACTCAAACAACTCAATAGCAAAATGAAATCCAATTTTAAAATGGGCAAAATACTTAAACTGCTCTCAAAAAAAAAAGAAATACACATGTCCAAGAAATACATGAAAAAATGTTCAACATCACTAATCATCAGATAAATGCAAATCAAACTCACAATGAGTATCTTTTCACTTTCGTTAGAATGGTTATTATAAGAAAAAAAAAAGGCTGGCAAAGATGCAGAGAAAAGAAATCTCTTATACACTGTTTATAAGTATGCAAATTAGAATAGCCATTATAGAAAACATTATGGTGGTTCCTCAAAAAATTAAAAATCAAACTTCCATATGATCCAGGAATCCCATTGCTGGGTACCCAAAGGAAATAAAATCGGTATGTCGTAGGTGTCAAACTGCACACCCATGTTTACTGCAGTGCTATTGATAAGAGTCAAGATATGGAATCAACCTAAATGTCCATTTTGAATAAAGAAAATGTGGTATATATACACAATGGAATACTATTCAGCCATTAAACAAAATGAGATCTTGTCATATGCAGCAACACTAAGCTGGAGGATATTATAAGTGAAATTCTGTAATGTTTCTTACAAAGGAAAAAAAGGTAGCAAACATTCTTTGGTAAAAGTCTGAAGAAAGGTGATTTTACTAATGATAGACCAAAAGTAATCTAATGATATACCTATAAGCTGGGGCTTTATTTAAAAGATTGTGAAGAGACATTTTAGAATGTTAATAGCTAGGAATAGTAAAGAGATGTCATCAAAAGGTGATTCTGATTTCTGTTTTTTATTTGAAACAGAAACCCAGTCAATATATTGTAAAAAGGTCAATAATAAAATATTCTTGTTGAAAAATAAACATTTCATGCTATGAATAAGTAAAAAATAATCATTTTTATCTCTACCCGAACCCAACTAGTCATTTTTTTTCTGAGACGTAGACTTTGAGGAAATAGAAGAAAAGTTTCATAGCCAGCATCTGTTTATAAATAAGCAATCTATATACTGTAAACTCTGAGTAGCTATACAAAATAAGGAAATATCTAAATAATTCAGAAAAACAACTTAATATCATTTTTAAAATTTCAGTCCAAAACCACATTCCTCTCTATACTGTATGTCCAGTTTGCCCACAAAAATGAAAATAATTTCTTAATGTCCTTCTTTTATGCACAGATAACACAGCTAAAATTGTCATATGTAATACTTTATGTGAAGTTTTCTGGCTAAGCCACAAAATAGATGAAAATTTTCAAATATCATTTTATATATAAAAAGATCTTTATATTCTTACATTTCTTTACAGAGACAAATGATAACTGACATTACCATGCTGCTGGGAAAATCTAAAGCTACAATGGGTAAGAAATCCTGTTTGAATTAAAGATGATAGGTTACAAAATTTTTATTAAGCTCATATTTCATCTATATTCAGGAAACAAGATTAATGTCAGATTACAGCTCCTGAATGAAGCTATCCTAATTAAGTACAAAAATGATATTAAAATGGATAATAAATAACACTTACCCTGGCCTTTCCTAATCTATGTTGCCCAAACTATCTGTTTCATACATGTATTTCTACTTTAATTCACCCAAATAAAAGTTGTATCAATAAATATGAATTGAAAGGCAGGTTATACTAACTTTTTTTGTTTAACGCTGAATTACAATTGTGCAACCAATAACAGTTGTGAAGAAAAGAACAAAATGTATGCAACGAAAAGCAGAAGATGCAATGAAATCTTATTTTTCAATATAAGAATGAATGGTAATCCTGATCACCAAACACCAAAAAAGAGCGAGCTATTATCTCTTATTCTTATCGTATCCTTTATTTTTGTTATTTCTAAATCTCAGGTTATTATCAGCATCATTGTATTTCTTTTTTCTTCAAGGGATATGTGTTTTGCTCTCTATAAAATATACATTATAATTGAAAAAATACTGCAAAACATTTTCTCACATTCTAATCAATACATTTACTTCAGCACCTTTTACATGTGTTGAAAAGCCACTGATCTAACATTATGGCTTACGTAACCACTGTCTTTGATTCTCCTTCAACCTTTTTGTTCACTTAGAGGATAATGCTGTTATTTTTCCTGGGCGGCAAAGACACTCCGGATTTGGGGGTCTTTCCTCATGAGAGTGCTGTACAATGTTTAAAATGTTCATTGCTGCTTGCTTCTTTAACAGCACTATTTCTTGAAACTAAATCACTTGATTTTACTAAACAAAATTACATAGATTCTTGAATTTAATATATATGTAGTTGAAAGTTTTTGATGATATTCTAAAATATTCTCCCAATCAGACATACTGCATTCTGCTCACTGTGCCAACTAGGTATTCATATATTTAGGCCAGGTATGAAAGTATAATTGATGAGTTTTACTTTTTAAAATTATACATACATGCATTCTTATTTGTGTGTGTATTTGAAAAAATATATCTTTTGCTACATATATTTCTCTTTATATATATATATAGAAAGTAACTATATGTCTCTGTCTACATATAGTTACTTTCTATATATATGTAACTATATAAATACATAAATATATAAGATATATTTACTGTATACACATGTATACAGAGAAAGTAGTCAATTCCCATACTTTTTTTTTTATTTTTTTTATTTTTTTAATTTATTTATTATTATTAAACTTCAAGTTGTAGGGTACATGTGCACAACGTGCAGGTTTGCTACATATGTATACTTGTGCCATGTTGGTGTGCTGCAACCATCAACTCGTCATTTACATCAGGTATAACTCCCAATGCAATCCCTCCCCCCTCCCCCCTCCCCATGATAGGCCCTGGTGTGTGATGTTCCCCTTCCCGAGTCCAAGTGATCTCATTGTTCAGTTCCCACCTACGAGTGAGAACATGCGGTGTTTGGTTTTCTGTTCTTGTGATAGTTTGCTAAGAATGATGGTTTCCAGCTGCATCCATGTCCCTACAAAGGACACAAACTCATCCTTTTTTATGGCTGCATAGTATTCCATGGTGTATATGTGCCACATTTTCTTAATCCAATCTGTCACTGATGGACATTTGGGTTGATTCCAAGTCTTTGCTATTGTGAATAGTGCTGCAATAAACATACGTGTGCATGTGTCCTTATAGCAGCATAATTTATAATCCTTTGGGTATATACCCAGTAATGGGATGGCTGGGTCATATGGTACATCTAGTTCTAGATCCTTGAGGAATCGCCATACTGTTTTCCATAATGGTTGAACTAGTTTACAATCCCACCAACAGTGTAAAAGTGTTCCTATTTCTCCACATCCTCTCCAGCACCTGTTGTTTCCTGACTTTTGAATGATCGCCATTCTAACTGGTGTGAGATGGTATCTCATTGTGGTTTTGATTTGCATTTCTCTGATGGCCAGTGATGATGAGCATTTTTTCATGTGTCTGTTGGCTGTATGAATGTCTTCTTTTGAGAAATGTCTGTTCATATCCTTTGCCCACTTTTTGATGGGGTTGTTTGTTTTTTTCTTGTAAATTTGTTTGAGTTCTTTGTAGGTTCTGGATATTAGCCCTTTGTCAGATGAGTAGATTGCAAAAATTTTCTCCCATTCTGTAAGTTGCCTGCTCACTCTGATGGTAGTTTCTTTTGCTGTGCAGAAGCTCTTTAGTTTGATGAGATCCCATTTGTCAATTTTGGCTTTTGCTGCCGTTGCTTTTGGTGTTTTAGACATGAAGTCTTTGCCCATGCCTATGTCCTGAATGGTACTACCTAGGTTTTCCTCTAGGATTTTTATGGTATTAGGTCTAACATTTAAGTCTCTAATCCATCTTGAATTAATTTTCGTATAAGGAGTAAGGAAAGGATCCAGTTTCAGCTTTCTACTTATGGCTAGCCAGTTTTCCCAGCACCATTTATTAAATAGGGAATCCTTTCCCCATTTCTTGTTCAATATCGTGAAAATGGCCATACTGCCCAAGGTAATTTATCGATTCAATGCCATCCCCATCAAGCTACCAATGAGCTTCTTCACAGAATTGGAAAAAACTGCTTTAAAGTTCATATGGAACCAAAAAAGAGCCCGCATCTCCAAGACAATCCTAAGTCAAAAGAACAAAGCTGGAGGCATCACGCTACCTGACTTCAAACTATACTACAAGGCTACAGTAACCAAAACAGCATGGTACTGGTACCAAAACAGAGATATAGACCAATGGAACAGAACAGAGTCCTCAGAAATAATACCACACATCTACAGCCATCTGATCTTTGACAAACCTGAGTCAATTCCCATACTTTTATGTTGCTTTGGCATTCATTTTTAAATACAGGTTAAATTTTCTCATATCAAAAGCAGGACAGAGCCACCCTTGACATTTTTCAATTCCAGTTCTCCACCTCCCCATAGTTTCTCCATGTACTTAACCCAGATATATGACTCATACCCCCTGCTTATGGCCCAGCTGGATACTAACTACTTGACTTGTCCCACTGGCCCCCACAGCTGGTTTGGACTGCACAGATATGATACAGTGACCATGTCTCAGTCACAGTTTGACTCTTACCTCCAGGGATCTGGTGTCTACTTGTCCTAACCCACTAATTAGAATTTCCTGTGTAAAACTTGCTTGGATAATGCCCTAGACCCTAATAATGTCTTTGGTCCATAGGTTCACAACTGATTAAGTATGCATATCCTAAATGGCTCCTCCTTTTCCATTGGTACTGCAAGGTACCAATGGCAAAGTGTGCTGCCCTCTTCTATGTTTCTTCTATGTAGGGACCTGTACGTAATAAACTGCCTCTCTAATTTCATATTTTTGCTGAGTTGCTTTTTCTGTGTCTGGCCTGACCCAGACACCTGAACCTAGCTTCTTTTCCTGTCAGCGGTCTACCCTAGAGTGTGGCTATCTTGGTAGCAATACTGGACATAGGGCAAACAAGGGCATCTGCAAGTATAAAAACGAGTTCTGTGAGAGAACAACCTGGTGACAAGCTGGACACTTAGGCATTAGGCTGTCAGACAGGATAGAGACAGCACATCATAAACTACTATGACCAAATCCCTGGAGCCCTATAAGGTCAGGACTCAAGTTTATACAGAGTTTATAGCTACTCTCCTGAGAAAGACAACAAAACAAAATTAAAGTACTATATATACACACACACCCATATGTGTGTGTGTATATATATATATATGGCATTTTATGATGTATATATGAAACAGTACTCATGGTATTAGCACTCCATGGTAATCTGGACAAAACTAAGATAACTAAGATTCATAGATGAGAAACCAGGAATATTTATACAGAGTTTTTCAAATTGCAAGAAAAAAATTCTTTTAGGTATTATACATTAATTATGAAATACAGAGAAGCCTATCACTCTTTTTTGCATCTCATATATACATATATACACACATATATGGATATATACACATATATACATATACACATACACACATATATACATATACACATACACACATTTATATATACACGTGTGTGTGTATGTATATATATACATATTTTTTGAGATGAATTCTTGCTCTGTCACCCAGGCTGGAGTGCAATGTTGTGATCTCGACTCACTCCAACCTCGGCCTCCCGGGTTCAAGCGATTCTCTTCCCTCCTCCTCCTCCCTAGTAGCTGGGATTACAGGCACCTGCCACCACGCCTGGCTAATTTTTGTATTTTTGGTAGAGATAGGGTTTCACCATGTTAGCCAGGCTGGTCTCAAACTCAGATATCTGTCCTCTTCAGCATCCCAAAGTACTGAGATTACAGGTGTGTGCCAACATGCCCGGCCTCATATATTTACTGAGTTATCTTGTCACTGTGTTCTCATTACAAGAGGTCCAGCCACACGGCTTATCTCCAAAAATTTCCTATTCATTTCTCATTCTTGTTCCCATTTTTCCTTTCACATGAAGTATATAATACCAGTTGTATCATCTGATACTAGTTGTATCACCTGAAATTCTTCTCACTGTGAAGATTTCACTTTCCACTGTTTTTCAGAGGCACCTGTTAATGGCGCAGCCATCCCGTTCTGTGAAAGACGGCATATGGTGAAGATCCATCCTTAAACAAAGGCTATTTGTTTTTCTACCATTAACTGGTCAGAGGCCATAGATCCCCTTGACAAAGAAGTAACAAACCAAACTTCTGAAATTAACTTGGGCCTTTTGGACTAGTTTTAGCATGCTATTTATGTGTAATTTTTATACTATAATAAAATTCCATTATGCACATTCCATTTTATCATCTAGTGAGTTACACAAACCCAATTCATAATGGGCATTTTAGGTTGCACAATTACTTGGTGCCCCATTGACAGTCATTCAGATTTACTAGGGCCCAGGAGCAAGCCAGGAGATGTTTTTTCTCCTAAGATGTAGTAGTAGGCAACAAATGGATTGGCCTTGCTCTGAAATCAAAAGCTCTATATAGCATTTCTCTACTCAGGTTACCATAGGTAGAAAATTTCTGTCTGCCCCAGACATTTGACTGCCTGTGTCTGATAGAAAGATAGCTCCAATTGATGGTGCAGCATGTACCATAGAGCTGAGTCTCTTTTAAAATGAGCAGCCTTACAAGTTACCAAGTAAATCACTGAAGCAGCTTTCCCTAATAGATTATTTGTAACCAGCAATATCTAAAGAGGTCAAGCAAGGTATCTCTCACTTCAGAAGACATATCGCAACATGTTTCAGATCTTAAGGATTTAACTGATGTTTTTGGCTACCAAACATCCATGAGGTGTTTCTCCCACCCTCTCACACATGTCTTAATAAGGCATATAGGATATGTGAAACTTCCTCCTTTTCGGGTCCAGTTAGCATGATATAATGCATCAGATCAGTCCTGTGCAGTACATGAAGCCAGTCAAGTTCTCTGGACTCTATTATGACAGATACACAAAGAATGATACAGTCTAGTCTGAGAATAAGTTTATCCTGTGATCACATCAAGGGTAAACGAACTCCTAAAATTCTTTTCCGATTTCATTTGCTGATTGAAGATAGAAATGCAAAATGACTTTTTAGGTCAAAAGCTTTATACCAGGGCTAGATATTATGCCTATTATTCTATTAAATATATATACCTGGAATCACAGCTGCATTTAATGTGTGGAATTGCTTTTGGTTTATATAATAGAAACATATTTGAAGTGTGTCAGAGCTCCAATGGTTTCCATTTGCCCTTCTTATCATAAATTACCTTCTATGGGTGAGGCTAATATCTAGAGATTGTGCTTGTGATAATAATAAATATGTCAGTAAACTTTATATTTTGATGCTGTTCAAAGAACCAAAACCATAGCTATAATCTCCCTGGATCAATATGAGTTCAATTATAGCCAAGTCTCTACTCATACCTGAACTTCTTTAAACTTCTTTTTGAAGTTAGACAACAACAGTGAATTAATTCCCCAAGGATTACCTTTAGTTCAGAGCCCAGATCAAAAAACTCACAGCATTTCTGAGAATTTATATTTTCTAAGGGCACATTCATGCTAACAAGTGGCTACTAATACTATTGAGGATGAATTGCAGAACGATTCACTAGTGTACACTTGGTGATCCATAGCAGTGTTCTGTTTCAAAGGGATAGTCTTGGTTTAAACACTATGAACCTCCACTACAGTGTGCTACCTTTAAGCAGGTTTTCTTTTTTCCATAAGAAGTAGAATTTTGCTACCTGTAAGTATCAAATAAACACACCTCAACAGGCTGTCCCCCTAATTCATTTTTAAGGGTTCTGGAATCAAATAAACCACAGATTATTGCATGTCAAAACTCTGATTACAGTTTATATGGTAACTGTTCTCACCATGTCTCTGAATATAAATTGTGTCTACCTGGCTTCTACTATTCCATGATCCCATTATTCTCACTAAGATAAGGAAACACAATTCCACTGCAGCATACTCATCATTATTGTTACCCTAGGCGGGACATTTACTTTAGAATTTTTCAAGGCTAATTACATGCTAACCAATCAATATCTTAAGGAATGACAGGTTTACATATCTTGATAGGAATGAAGACTTTGAGTCAAAAAACCTGTCCTTTCAGTAGTGAGCTACCAATCAATTAATTAGAATTATCACTTGCCGTTCATTTCCTGGTTAAGAAAAATTTATGGCATTACAAAAAAATCAATGTGCTCCGTCCAATCAACAATGACACGTTGTATGTCTGTGAGTAGGAAGGAGTTTGGAACAGGTGTTACCATTTACCTGAGAATGCAGACTGACAAGGGAATCTGGCTCCTATTTTCCAAGGCTCTGAGATTGGTACTTAAAGTTATATGCATTATTGGCGTTGACCAAGTAAGTCCTGAAATAATCATACTACACGTAAATTAGCAACATTGAAAATGTCACAAGATCTGTTCTTAACTAGGCAGTACCTCTTTTTGGACAAATTTAGGGAATAAAGTTTTCTACTTGTGAATGATGATTAATCTCCTGAACAATATATATTTTGATGAAAGTTTTTCTTAAAAGTATTACATGTTTCCTTGTGTCCTTACATTGTCTATTGAGCATAATCCAAATGTTTCTTCATGGTTCAGAGTGATAATAAATACAGGATAGAATGACTACTGAAATCCATAGCAGTGGTTCTCAAGTGTGAGCCTCAGACCAGCAGCGTCAGCAACTGGGAAATAGCTGAAATGCTGCATCTTGGGTCCCACTCTTGACCGAATCACCAGAAAGCTCCAGGTGATTCTGATGCACACTACAGTAAAAGAATGTTGATCTGTAGGACTGTTTCTGCCTCTGCTTCAGCAAATGCATTAAGTTCAGAAACACTTAGATTTAAAAGTGAGTCTTGCCCATTTTTAATATTTTTGATCTTGGGAAAGTTATCTAAACTACCCAATGTCCAAATTCTTCTGATATAAACTCAACTCTAAAGAATTCTGGGGATTACATGAGTAATTCAATATAGGTCTTCGCATGGGGCTTTACACATAGCAGCAATTTAATGAATGGCTGGGATGTTATTTTTTTTTTTCTTAAGTTACAGCATATGGCTGTGTTTCATAGTTATGTTCCCTGATATCTGTTCTATGCATATTTGCCCTCACTATTTTGATATGCATGCCAATTTAACACACAATTATCTCATTAATGTCCTGAAGTTGCCACATTATGGGTTATGACATTTATTTCCTATAAATGAAGGCCTACATCGAAATTTTTTTAGTACTTTAAGACTTTGAGTTAACTTCTAGATGACTAAGGAAGCCAGAAATCTTCACAATGAACCAATTTTATAAAAATATTGATTTTTTATAGAATATTCAACTTTAGATAGAATATTCAGTTGTATAATTCTCTCTGGTCTACGTTGGGCATATTGGAAAAAATAACATGAGTTTGATTTTTAAGTATCTGAATGTAAAGAAGAAACAAATTCAAATTAAATCATATTGCAGAATTATATTTGTCCTTTTAATATGTTTTTGTATTTTCAAAATACTGAGAAACTTACAAGGTTAAGTAAAGAAAAATAGTTTTGTAATGGCCAACAGTTTTAATTAGCTTTCCCTGAGGCATGCAGAGTTAGAAAAATAACTTAGCAAGCAAGTATAAACCTGATTCTTTTTCAATGGGTGGAAATAGAAGGTTGTATTAGGTCTCAATGGTAAGGAGAAATTGAACTCCTTTTAAATAAAAAAATGAGATAGTATTATTGATTCAATTACTTTTTATCATTTGATGAAGCAAAGAAAGGCTTCCAATCAGCAATTCTAAATTTTTAAATATATATAGACTTTTTATCAACTGCTCAATAATATAGAACACAACAAGTTTGTAACTGTTCATAATTTCATAGTTTGGGATTAAAATCAATCTTTCTTATCGTATATAAATTTAAAGACAGCTTATTAAATGTGTAGGATTTCCAAAGATGTTTTTTAACAATGCTTTGTATTAGACCGGATACTTACAAACAAAATAAGAAAAGTATACATGGCCTTACAAATTAATCTCATACATTTCATTTCAACTTACATTGAAATGTTAACTTGAAAGGTTTACCTGGAAGTCAAGTATGTGATGCCATGTTTGCTATTTTATTTATTTTCTGGTCAACATTGCTCTTATCTTTTGTTTTGAAAAAGGATTCAGACAAGGATCTGTGGAGAAGTGAAAATAATGAATGTGGAAATGTTGCCATTCCCACCCTTGGCTCTTTGAAAATGGCAAGACTTGATTGCTCTGCCACAGCAAATGCCACAATCCAGCTTTAAAATTCTTCAACTTTCTAATCTGCTTATTAGATTAAATTACTCTTTTACCTGAGGCAAGTCACTCTTTTTTGCATTCCAATCTCTTAACTCTCTGGGAATCTTATCCCTATAAATTATTCTATCCTTATTACAGAATCAATTTTTCTTCTCCAGTATATTTCATATCAAAGAAACACCCATATTTAAGTAGCCCTTTCTTGGCCTACGGTTTTATTTATTTTCCTTATAGCCATGCTCCTTTAAAAGTGATTTGGTTCATACTGTTAACTTTCCTTAACTTCCCTTTCATTTCTCTACCACGGCAATCCACTGCATTTAACAAACATCTACTGAAATTTCTTATCTTACAGTCAACATAGACTACATTATGCTGCAGTAACGAATAATCCCAAATACTCAGTAGTTTAAAATAAAAATAGTTTAATGATCAGAGAAAGCTGGTAGGGACCCACCCAATTCTAATCACACACTTCCAAAATGATAAGAGAAGAGAACAGACCATAGAGAATATCCTTTTGGTTTTTAAGTGTTTCAATGTTAGAGTAAGAGTAAGATTTCCATGTACTTTTACTGGAAAAAGCAAGTGATTATTCATAAGGAAATACTAGAGGGGAGTGATAGATTTTTTAAATGAAACTTTAAATAAAAAGTAGCAAAAGTACAAAGTACTTAGTTATACAAAAGGCTCTGAGAGGTTAAGTATGTGACTCTCATATTTTCTCAGTCTAAACAGGGTACTTAAGGAAGCTTGAGGCAATTGTTCTTTAGCAATTGTTCTTTCAAAGTAGAAAGACAAAATAGCAACAGGATTCCATAGGAAATGTGTCCTGTTTAATGCTATGAACCCCTATGACATATTAGGAGATGCACAAAGTGATAGGGATTTATGTAACAGCAGAAAGAATGATGGCTTGAACTTAAAGGGGAACAAGTAGCACAAAATGAAAAAAGATTATTGAACCCCAGAAATTCTATTGTCTGACAAATCTATTCAGTTATACACATCTGCTTCCTTTAATGAAAACAAAAGAAAAAAAGAAGACTCAGAAGATGGATCCAAAAACCATAGAAAATTATGCTCATGCCTTAAAACCTAACAGGGTTTTTACTACTGGATTTTAAAATTTCTTAAGACTACTCACTCATTTTTTTCCCTTTTATTTTCTCCCTTTGTACACCAAAAATGTCTATCGCTGTTTTCCTACACCTGTTTTGCCATTTTATTTTGGGGACAGATAAACTATTTCATTAATTTCACAGGTCATTGGATAAATTATGGTCAAAATTGATTAGACTCAGAGTCTCACTCATACCTGATTGACAGGATTTAAATGATGAAATTTAGGGTTTTTATTTTCTTTGAAATGGGCTCTCACTCTTGACCAGGTTGGAGTGCAGTAGTGTACTCACAGCTCACTGCAGCCTCAACCTCTCTGGGTTCAGGTGATCCTCCCACCTCAGCCTCCTAGTAACCTCAGCCTTCCAGTAACTGGGACCACAGGCATGTGCCAACACACCTCACACCCAGGTAGGTTTTTTTTTTTCTTTTTTTGTCTGTTTTTTTGTAAAGGCAGAGTTCTACCATGTTGCCCAGTCTTCTCTCAAACCCCTGAACTCAAGCTATCCACCCAATTCGGCCTATCAAACTGCTGGGATTATAGGCATTAACCATTACACCTCATGGTAGTTCTATTTGTAATGTTTTGAGGAACCTCTATACTGTCTTCCATAGTGACATTCCCACCTACAGGGTACAAGTTTTCCCTTTCTTCCTTCCACACCTTTGGCAAAACTTGTTAACTTCTTGTCTTTTTGATAAGAGCCATCCTACCAGGTGTAAGTTACTATTTCATTGTGGTTGTGGTTTGTATTTCCTTGATGATTAGTGACGTGGAAGATATCTTTTAATAGAATCATATTAAAAAGTTCACATACAGGGCACTGGTTACAATTAGGGTCATAGATAAGCTGTCATTAATTCCCCAACCCTTGGCCTCATCTGCTTCTAATTTATTTTCTGTCTACTTCAAAGAAAGTATTGCTACAGTATCCGAGCTTTCCATTTTCAATTAACTAATCATTTCATATTTTTTGCTTCCCTAGAGAGGAATATGGATAAGAGAAATATTAAAAATGATGGCAAGAGGCAGAATAATATTTTTGAGTTGACCATAAATTTATCAGCCTATAAATTAATGATTACTTATTACAAAAACAACTTTTTTTTTTTTTTTTTTTTTTTTTTTTTTTGAGACGGAGTCTTGCTCTGTAGCCCGGACTGGAGTGCAGTGACCAGATCTCGGCTCACTGCAAGCTCCGCCTCCCCGGTTTACGCCATTCTCCTGCCTCAGCCTCCGGAGTAGCTGGAACTACAGGCGCCCGCCACCTCGCCCGGCTAGTTTTTTGTATTTTTAGTAGAGACGGGGTTTCACCGTGTTAGCCAGGATGGTCTCGATCTCCTGACCTCGTGATCCGCCCGTCTCGGCCTCCCAAAGTGCTGGGATTACAGGCTTGAGCCACCGCGCCCGGCCCAAAAACAACTTTTTATCTCTGCTATATACTGGACTTCTATCTTTATAATTTACTTAGAGACCTATGAAGTTCATTTGTAACAATGTATTTTCATAAATATGAAACTCTGTGACATTACTTCACCCAGAGAAATAAAGGTGCAGGATTATAGACTGTGATTTAATCCTCTTACTGCACACTCCCCAATGTGACTTTTTTAGAGGTATTTTCTTTGTATTATGACAGAATTGAAAGAAAAAAGGCCAGTGGCAATCCATCACTAGTGTGAGGAAAGTCCAGTAATAAGAAAACTGTAATAAAATAGGTGTAAGAAAACCTGAGAGCCTGGCTGTATAGTAATATAGATAAAATAAACGGGCTTGGGAAAGATAAGATTTAGCTACTTTAGTAAGCAAGAAATAGACACAATTGATAAACCAAGATAAAAGTGTACATGGACAATTAACCTCAAGTTTAACTAACAAATATAGAATTGGAAAAGTTTACACAAATGAAAAGAAATTACAAAGTTTGCCTTCTTTCCATGTCAAGAGGCAAATCAAATTTGATCTAGAATGCTTTTCCTAAGGATATGTATTTTCAAATTCAATGTAACAACTGAACAGTAAACATGCAGATATAATCAATCAACAATGTATAATTTGTTACAACATATTTATCTTTTTGCCAAATAATCATTTTAGGTAATTTTGCTATATATATGGAAGATACTTTCTTTTACATTTTTTTAAAACAATAACTTTTGAAATGCACATAGTTTACAAATAATATTTTTTCCAGATTTGGTCAAACTTGCAATTTGATATACAGTAAATAAATTTCCCAGTTTAAGAGACTGCTTTTAAAATGACTGCAAAATGCCATTATATTTAAAGGAAAATCACAATGTTCCTTTTGTTGATCTCAAAGAGGTAGATTTTAATATAGTTTATTAAAAAATTTCAAGAAATAATTTATTTTTTGTTTATTATTGTTATTATTTTTACTTTTATTTTAGGTTTGGGTGTATAATATGTGCATGTTTATCACATGAGTAAATTGCATGCAGCTGAGCTTTAATATAGGAATAATTCTGTCACCCTAGAAGTGTGTATAGTAACTGGTAGTTATTTTTTCAAACCCTTTTCCCTTTCCATTCTTCCTCTTTTAGTAGTCCCCACTGTATACTGTTCCTATCGTTGTGCCTGTATGTACTCTGTGTTTAGCACCCGCTTATAAGTAAGAATGTGCAGTATTTGGTTTTCCATTCCTACGTTAATTTGTTTAGAATAATAGCCTCCAGCTACATCTATGCTGCTGCAAAGAACATGATTTTGTTCCTTTTTGTGACTATGTAGTATTCCATGGTGTATATGTACCACATTTTCTTTATTCAATCCACTGTTAAGGCATCTAGGTTGATTCTCTATCTTTGCTATCGTGACTAGAGCTGCAATGGACATAGAAGTGCGTGCGTCTTTTTGGTAGAATGATTTCCTTTCCTTTGTGTATACACCCAATAATGGTATTGCTGGGTTGAATGGTAGTTCTGTTTTAAGTTCTTTGCAAAATCTTCGTACTGATTTCCACAGTGGCTGAACTAATTTACATTCCCACCAACAGTGTATTTTAAAAAGTACATATAAAACTTTTTTCCTGGTAGAAAAAATGTTTCATTGTTGATAACATTTCCTTCCTTTCCAGATTGAAAGAGTAAAAATTGGCATAAAAAGGTAAAATAGAAACTCTATCTTCTCCTCATGACTAGTATATTTCAATGTTAATAAGATAAATAATGCCCTGTAATCAAAGTTGTGTTGTTCTAAGTTTTGCAAATAATCAAAATGTGTTTTGGACAGTCTAGTGTTCTCCACAGAGTAGACCAGACAACAAGAAATTGGTAAATCTGGCTGCCAACAGACTAAAACCATGTTGGCTCTATATTAAAGCTCAGGAAATGGTCATGGAAGGGTATTACTATTCTACAGGAAATTTTAATATTCTATATTTAAGGGTAACACATAATTTTGATCAAGGGAGTAGGCTCGTATAAAATAACGATTTTACTATTAAATATATAATCTAATAGATATGACATCACTAATCTTCAAGTATTTAAAAATATTAATTTTGATATACCAAGGCACTATTTTTCAAGAATTCTTATTATCATTATCACTATTATTATTCCAAGATTTGAAATCAAATGAGCAACCATTAACATAAGCCCACCTCCACTTATTGTTATTTTAAGCTCTCTGGTTCTCACACACCTGCCAAGCCAATCCACCTTGTCTTAATGCTCACCTGTTCATAACATTCTGACATGGTGTGTATATTTGAAAAGGCTTCTCCATATATTCCATTAAGTCAGGTTCATAACCTCCCTCAAAAATTTGCTAAACAACCTTACCTTTTTCTATGACCTTGATTTCTGCAACTCACTCTAACAATTCTGTTTTATATCAGTATATTTTAATTCATATTTATAGTTGATACCACTTGATACTTTACTTAGGAAATTTTCCCCATGGGAATCCACTACTGTCTTTCCTTGTTTATAGCCTATTTTCTGCTAACAAAAACTCAGAATAATAGCAACTATATTTTACTAATTCAGATGACCTGTTTCCAAGTCTTCCACCTTTTATATTGTCAGATGGATGCTTTCCAAAGATAACTGTAACTAGACATTTCAATATGTCACACTATCTTCCAAAGCCCTAGGTTACACTTTAGCAATTTTGTTCAGTCTATTAAATAATATTCTACTTACCTAGATTACACTGTCAGAAGGTATGTTAAACTATCTATGTCTTGGCAGAGTCACAGCTCTGCCCATTGTATTACATTTAGAAATGGAGGTAAAATTCCCCCCAAATGCTGAAAAAAAAAAATACATAGTAAATTTTTGCATTAGTGCTACTCTAAATAGTGTTGTATTATTCTTTTGGAGAAATTTGGGTTTCTAGTTTAAATCATGACTTAAATTTAAATTTACTGATTACTACACTAGAATTGTTTCCATCCCAATGCATGTGCAGTAGGAAAAAAATATACAGCATTTTGAAAAGAATTCCAGCAGCAAAAGCTCAATTTACATGTTTTCCATACCACTTCCAATTTACATATTGGACACAATTTGTATTTTTAAATGGAATCATGTGATCTAATTTTTAAATTATGAAATGTGATTATTTTTTACCCATCCATTTTAATCTTAGTATTTGGTCATAATATTTTAGTACTTCAGTAGCTAAGATTTTCTGTTACCAAGTCTTTCAAGGTGAAATTTTAATATGGTCTAAAACAATATTAACATTTAATAATTTATAATGCAGAAAAAATCATTATGTGAAAATGTTCCCAGATGTTTCAAAAATTAAAATTTTAATATTAAAAATCTGCTTACTTTGGCTGGGCACAGTGGCTCACGCCTGTAATCCCAGCACTTTGGGAGGCCGAGGTGGGTGGTTCACAAGGTTGGGAGTTCAAAACCAGTCTGGCCAACATGTTAAAACCCCATCTCTACTAAAGATATAAAAAATTAGCTGGGCGTGGTAATGGGCGCCTGTAATCCCAGCTACACAGGAGGCTGAGGCAAGAGAGTTACTTGAACCTAGGAGGCGAAGGTTGCAGTGAGCCGAGATCATGCCATTGCACTCCAACCAGGGCAATAGGGCAAGAGTCTGTCAAAAAAAAAAAAAAAAAAAATCTGCTTATATTGTATTTCATAATATGGTTTCTAAACTTCAGCCAGGCAACCTACTTCTCAGAACTTTTCCATGTTTTTGAAAACATGTTAACACATTGTTTTGTAACTGTTGCTTTAATTTAATATATGGGGAAGATACTTTCATATCCAAATGTCATGCAAAAGAAAAATATAGCAATTCAACTGACTTTCAGAAAATGTAGAAATTTAACCAATTTAGCATTTGCAGAGTATTTCCACTGTAGATTGGGAAATTGAAGTAAACACAATAAAACGTTCTGAGAAACATACAATTGCAGATTGAATTTTTTAAAAATGAGTACTAACTGACAACACTAACGACACATAATAATTTATATTCTCCATTTTATCTTTCAACAAAATTGAGCAAAGAATTATTGGAAGAAAGAATTGGTTTTATCACAGTTGTACATACTCAATCATTAAGAATTTATCTGTCACACACCTTTGAGGTACTCATGGGATTAAAGTAACCAACTCCAGAAACCAGACTGTCTAAAGGTGAATCCATGAGATATAATCAACAATGTTGGACTTGTAATATTAGACAGTGAAGTTATGCAATATGGGAGGAATAAAACAAATATTTCACAAAAGATTTTGAAAATCAATATTGTTACAGAATTATATTAAAAAAATAAACTTTTTGGACCATTGATAATATAATGGAAAATTTACACCGTTGAAGTTAGTGCAGGTACATTGTTTTTCTTCATTGTCACATTCACATGTACATGTAGCAGATTAAATGGCAGGATCACATAATCAGGTATAAAAGAAAGAAAAAGCTGTAAACTCTGAAGTCAGATAGGACTGACTTCAAATCTCAACTCCATTATATAAATTTGTAACTTTTGGCAAATAAATTTTACCTTTATTAGTGTCAATTTGCTCTTAATAGAATAAGTTATAATGAGCATCTTATAACGCATGTGAATATGAAAAGTAATGCTCTGTGTATGGAGCCTATTATATGTGTCCCATACTCGGGCATTAGTAAATACTGTTCCTTTCTTTCTTTAACAATTACTTTCCTGGAATCCATCATCCCATCTCACCTCTAGGAATATTTTCTTATCTTTTCCTTTTTTTCTTTCTTTCTTCTTTTTTTTTTTTAATCATGACCCTTTCACATCAAGTAGTTCGTCAGCGGTCCACCTTAAGTTTCTCTTTCTCTTGGTCCCACACTTGAGCTCTTGCCTTTGTGAGAAGAAGTAGTGGGAGCAGTTTGGGGCACAAATAAGGTATCTGGATTTAAATCCTGGCTGCATAATTTTTGGCAAATAATTAAAGCCTGTGAACCAGAGTTTTATCACCTACTTCCCACGTTAGTTAATGTGTGGAATAAATGAGATAATTACATATAAACTATATGTAAAATGCTAATAATATTACATTACACTGGATAAGTGTGCCATAAAGTAGTATTAACTATTTTTAATAAATGTTGTGGTTTTATGTGCATAACACTTGAGTTCCTAATGTGTGCTTTAAGATAAACATACATTTATAAAGTTGAGTGTTAAAACTAAATTTCAGCATCAAGACCTCCATACCTCCCTTTATTTCTGCATAGCTTTATTTATTATCCCCTCTCCTTTATGTTTAATACTTTCCTCACTACTGGGTCCTTCCTTTATTGTATAAATATGCACAAATGTTTGGCATTACAAAATAAATAAATAACAATAAGAACAAAAATTGCTCAAATTAAATGTCCCCCTTGGTCTCATCTAATGGAGCTGAGAGGAGTTGAGAGGATAGACTGCAAAGGCAGCTCAGGTTCCAATCCTGGCTCCACCTCTTACAGGCTGTGTAAGCTTAAACAATTTGGCTACTGTTTCTGCAAATCATTTTCATCATCTGTAAAATTTTGATGATTCATTTAAGGGAGGAGACAACCCCTCATATTGTTTTATGCCCAATTTCTGCCTCGAAAGAAAGAAGAAGTAAAAACTAAAAGGCAGAAATGAAATCCACAAGCAAACAGCCCGATGCCACACCCTGGGTCTGGGAGTTAAAGATTGACCCCTGGCCTAATCGTTTATTTGCGTAAGAAAAGCGCTTAGGAAGTGAAGATCCCTGTCCTGTTCTATTCTGTTCTAATTACCGGTGCATGCAGCCCCCAGTCACGTACTCACTACTTGCTCAATTGATCATGATGCTCTCACGTGGACTCCTTTAGAGTTGTGAGCCCTTAAAAGGGACAGGAATTGCTCACTCAGGGAGCTCGGTTGTTGGAGACGTGAGTCTTGTCAAAGCTCCTGGCCAAATAAAGCCCTTCCTTCTTTAACTCGGTGTCTGGGGGGTTTTGTCTGCAGCTTGTCTGTTGCATTTCTTCATTCCCTGACCAGGAAGCGAGGTGATTAACAGACAGTCAAGGGAGCCCCTCAGGTGGCTTAGACTTGCCCTGTGGAGCATTCCTGTGGGGGACTCCAGTCAGCTTGAGCAACATGGATCCTGAGAGCGCTCCCAGGTAGGCAATTGTCCCAGTGGAATGCCTCACCAGAGCAGTGCATGGCAGGCCCCCATGGAGGATCAACACGGTGGCTGAACACTGGGAAGGAACTGGCACTTGGAGTCTGGACATCTGAAACTTGGTAAGACTGGTCTTTGGAACTTGCCTACTCAATTTGAGTGGAAGTATGGCCTGATCACCCATGGTGTGCCTGTACTGGCACTTTGGTTTTTGTTTTTGACTTGACTTGGATTGCTTGATACTTTGATTTAGGTTTTGACCTGGCTTAGATTTCTTGATACTCTGATTTTGGTTTTGATTCTGGTTTGGTGTAAACTGTAAAAGTGTGTGTGTGCCCTTTTCACCCATTCTTTATGTGGTGTGCATGTGGTGTGAGTGTGGTGTGTTGTCTCGAGGAAGCATGGGTCAGGCACAAAGTAAGCCCACCCCAATAGGAACTATGTTGAAAAATTTCAAGAAAGGATTTAAGGGAGATTACAGTGTTACTATGACACCAGGAAAACTTAGAACTTTGTGTGAAATAAACTGACCAGCATTAGAGATGGGTTGGCCATCAGGAAGAAGCCTGGACAGGTCCCTTATTTCAAAGGTATGGCACAAGGTAACCTGTAAGCCAAGGCACCCAGACCAGTTCCCGTACATAGACACTGGGTTACAGCTAGTTTTAGACCCCCACCATCCCCACAGTGGTTGAGAGAATAGTAGCATAAGTGGCTGGCAGAGGCAAGGAAAGACCAGCAGGGAGACTGAGAGGAAAGAGACAGAGAGGAAAAGAGGCAAAGAGAGAGAGGAAGAGACAGAGAGAGAGACAGAAAGAGAAAGAAAGAAAGGAAGAAAGGAAGAAAGGAAGAAAGAAAAGAAAGAAAGAAAGAAAGAAAGAAAGAAAGAAAGAAAGAAAGAAAGAAAGAAAGAAAGAAAGAAAGAAAGAAAGAAAGAAAGAAAGGAAGGAAGGAAGGAAGGAAGGAAGGAAGGAAGGAAGGAAGGAAGGAAGGAAGGAAAAGAGAAGAGAAGAGAGAAAGGAGGGAGGGAGGGAAGGAGGGAGAGAAGGAAGGAAAGAAAGAGACAAACAGTTAAAAAAAAAAAAAGTGTACCCTATTCCTTTAAAAGTCAGAGTAATTTAAAACATGTAATTGATAATTGAAGATATTCTCCGTAACCCTATAACACTCCAATGCTACTTTGTTGTCATTGTAACCAAGAGTGTATCCTGAAGCACTGAGGCCACCGATAACCCATAGCCTTCCCATCAAAAATCCTTAACCCAGTAACCCACGGATGGTCCAGATGCATTCAATCTGTAGTGGCAACTGCTTTGCTAAAAGAAGAAAGTAAAAAAAAAAATAATTTTTAGAGGAAACCTCAATGTGGGCACACCCCACCAGTTCAGAAGTATCCTAAGAAAAAAAAAAGGATGATTTAACATTAACCACTGAAAATTCCCTTAACCCAGAAGTTTTCCTAACAGGGCATCTAAATCTTAATTACCATACGAAGATTCAACCAGACCTAGGAGGAACTCCCTTCAGGACAGGACTACTGATGTTTCCTCCCAAGTAATTGAAGGAAAAAATAAGCCATCTATACCAATTCTAAGTTAATTTGGACAAAACAAAGTCTTATTAATAAAAAGGATAATTAAAATCCCAAACTTGCAAGGTTTTCAACAAAAGTAAAGTTTGCTAAAAGTTAACAGTGTAACATGTATTATAGTAACTTCCAATCTTGTGGCCTTAGACAATCTAGTCCACAGACATAAAGGAAGTTCGCTTTGGAAGAGAATGGTTGTTATCTCAGAGAAAAAAGGGGAAAAAAGATGGAGGGGCAGCATTTATGTAAAAAGAGTGTTATATGGTAAATTCTTGTTCTGAAATAAATTAACTGGTTATTTAAAGAAAGAAATGTTTGTAATAAGTCAGAAAGTTGAGGCATGTCAAAGAATTATCTGCGAAAGTCGTCAAAGAGAAAAATGTTATAAAAAAAAGGAATTTATGCAAGAAATGTTGTATTATTTGAAAGTAACTAGACATCCTGAATGTAAAACTATTGAAAAAAACAGTTTATGTGCAAGGTGTATAAGGAAAGTAAAACATACCTTTGGTAAAATGATTATAAGGAGGCATAAGAATGTAAATTTTTACTTACATTAAGGTTAAAAAATTAACTGTTCTGAAGGTTTAAGCAAGTTTTAAAACATTAATTGTAAAGGAAATTCTGTGTGTAAACATATTAGCTAAGTTTTTCTGTGAATTGGACATTAACGTAAAAACACAACAGGTTTTTCTTAAAGCACTAACCTGCTCTTTAACAAAGATTATAAAAGGTTAAAAAGAGTCTATAAAAGTCTTACCTTATGGTCTGATGTTAAAAATTCAATAAATATGTATACAAAGTTTTATTACAACTAAGTTTAACATTAATGACACACTAATATAAAGGTAAAATTTAGCTTATCTGGTATAAAAATCATATGGGAAGCATTGTCAAATATAAAATGGTGTTTGGATTTCTTTGGTCTAAAAACTAATAAAAATAGGTGCTAAAGGGAATTTCTCAGTAGAAAGGCACCAAGGACTATAAAGTCCACGCTGATGTCCCCACATTTAAAATAAAAGGTCAATTTCTTAGAAATTATATACTTGATTTATCTTCCACCCACTTTCCTTTCCCTCAAAACTAAAATTATTTTAGCACATGTACCACCCCTAGAATTTCTAGTAAACCAGCACCAGCCTGAAGATCACATTCTCATCAAAGGATGAAAATAAAGAAAACTCTATCCAGCCTAGGAAGGACCCTACCTTGTGCTGCTAACCACCAAGACTGCTGTTCATACAGTGAAAAAAGGATGAACTCATCACAACTGAGTCAAGAAAGAGACACCCCCTTCCAGAGCCATGGGCCATAGTCCCAGGGGAAAATCCTACCAAACTAAAGCTAAGAAAAATTTAACTCTTTCATCTATTCTATTACTCTTTCTTCTTTCCTTGCTCTATTGCTGACCAACTAGCTATTAACATAACCAAGTCAATTTTGCCTCAAACTATTGCATTTTATGTTTGCCTTGTTATACCCTGTGGGGACTTGCCAAATCAAAGACAGCTCTCTACTTCAGAAAAGTACCTCTGTCCCTCCTGACTCTCCTCAGACTGGGCATTAGTAAATTAGGACCATTTAATCCGGGGAAATTTCGATAAAGACTCCCATGTCAACCAGGAGTCTTGCTCCCCAATGTAGTGCTTTCATGCCATAGTTTGTCCAACATTCTGTGGACCACTAAAGAGCAAGGATGGACTGCCCCAACCTGTTTTTGTAATTTCCTAAAATCATACATTCATTTTACTAGAGGATCATAGAAGTTAAATACTTAAAACAAAGTTTGGCAATTAAGACAGGATACCAAGATGCAAATGCCTGGTTGGAATAGTTCAAATATTCCATCCACATGTTAAACAAAAGCAATTGCTATGTTTGTGCACATTCCAGAGGCCCAGATTGACCCCTTTCCACTAAGGTGGTCCTCCAGTAGACCACATGTGGGCTGCATGGTAGCTATTTTCCAGGATTCTACAACCTGGAGTAGTAAGCAGTGCCAAGCTCTCTCTGCTATATCCCAAAGTCCAGCAACCTGCGGGTCAGCCCCCAAGGGCCATCCACCCTCCATCTCCCAACGTTAAGTTCACTTCGTGTCTCTTATGAAAGGGAGGAAACTTAGCGTTCCTTGGAGACCTGAAAGGATGCAGTAAGCTTAAGAAGTTTCAAGAGCTTATCAATCAGTCAGCCCTTGTTCATCCCTGAGCAGATGTGTGGTGGTATTGTAGTAGACCTTTACTGGGTACTCTGCCAAATAACTGGAGTGGCACTTGTACTTTAGTCCAATTGGCTATCCCTTTCACCCTGGCATTTCATCAACCAGAAGGAGAAAAAATAAGACATCGTAAAGTTAGAGAAGTCCCTTATGGGTTTCTCGACTCTCACATCTATTTAGACGCAATTGGAGTCCCATGGGGAATACCAGATCAATTTAAAGCTTGAAATCAAATAGCTGCAGTATTTGAGTCAATATTTTGGTGTATGACACTTAATAAAAATGTAAATTGGATAAACTACATCTATTATAACCAACAGCAACAAGCTTTTCATAAGTTAAAAGAAAAACTCATGTTGGCCCCAACCTTGGGGCACCTGACCTGACAAAATCCTTTACACTCTAAGTGTCAGAAAAAGAAAACATGGTATTTGGAGTTTTAACCCAGACCATGGGGCCCTGGCCAAGGCCAGTGGCCTATCTCTCAAAACAACTAGACCAAAGGTTTAGAGTTTCCAAAGGCTGGCCCCCTTGTCTAAGGGCCCTGGCAGCAATCGTCCTGTTAGCACAAGAAGCAGATAAACTAACCCTTGGGCAAAACCTGAATATAAAGCCCCCCCCCCATGCTGTGATAACTTTGATGAATACTAAAGGAAATCATTGGCTAACAAATGCTAGATTAACTAAGTACCAAGACTTGTTATATGAAAATCCCCACATAATCATTGAAGTTTGCAACACCCTAAACTCTGCCACCTTGCTCCCAGTATCAGAGAGCCCAGCTGAACGTCACTGTGTAGAGGTGTTGGTTTCAGTTTATTCTAGTGGGCCCAACCTCTGAGACCATCCTTGAACATCAGTAGACTCTGAGCTGTATGTGGGTGGGAGCAACTTTGCCAATCCCTGCAAAGTGGCTCTGAAGAAGGTGACAAGCCCTGCTCCAGTCACCGCCGGAAGCTGAGTGGTCCACGCATGGCTGAAGCATGAGAAAACTCATCACAGGACTCATTTTCCTTAAAATTTGGACTTGTACAGTAAGGGCTTCAACTGACCTTCCTCAGACTGAGGACTATTCCTAGTGTATACATCAAGTCACCGAAGTAGGACAAAAAGTTGCTACAGTCCTATTATTTTATGGTTATTAGAAGTGTACTGGGACTCTAAAAAGAACTTGTTTGTATAATGCTATTCTATACAAGGTATGTAGCCCAGGAAATGACCAACCTGATATGTGTTATGACCCATCTGAGCCTCCCATGACCATAGTTTTTAAAATAAGATTAAGGACTAAGAATTGGTGAGGGCTCATAAAAGATATGAGTAAACTATCAGTGAAAACAAAAGAAAAAGGGGTGCCCAAACAAGTCAGCTTCAAATTTGATGCCTGTGCTGTCATTAATAGCAATAAATTAGGAATAGGATGTGGTTCTCTTAATTAGGAAAAAGTCTATATGGCAAAAAAAAAAAAAAAAAAAAAAAAAAAGTACATTTGTCATAAATTAGGACTGTGTGGAAATGAATGTGGATATTGGTCTTGTGTCACTTAGACTACCTGGATAAAAAATGAAAAGGATCCTGTTCACCTTCAGAAAGGGAAAAGTGACCCTTCCTATACCAGTGGTCAGTGTAACCCCTTAGAAATAGTAACCAACCCCCTTGATCTTCGTTGGGAAAAAGGGGAGCGTGTAACCCTAGGAATTGAGGGGGCTGGCCTGGATCCTCAAGTAAATATCGTGGTTTGAGGAGAAGTTTATAAACGCTCTCCTGAGCCAGTATTTCAAATCTTCTATGATGAACTGAATGTGCCAGTACCAGAAATTCCAGGAAAAACAAGAAATTTGCTTTTGCAATTAGCTGAGCATGTAGCCTAGTCTCTCAATGTCACTTCATGCTATGTATGTGGAGGAACTGTAATGGGAGATCAATGGCAATGGGAAGTCCGAGAATTAGTACCTACAGATCCAGTTCCTGATGAATTCCTGGCTCAAAAGAATCACCCTGATCACTTCTAGGTCCTAAAAGCTTCAATCATTAGACAATACTGTATAGTAAGAGTGGGGAAGGACTTCACCCTTCCTGTGGGAAGACTCAGTTGCCTTGAACAAAAACTGTATAATAGTACTACAAAAATAGCCACCTAGTGGAGTTCAAATCAGACTAAGAAAAATCCATTTAGTAAATTCCCAAAGTTGCAAACTGTGTGGACCCACCCAGAGTCCCAACAGGACTGGACAGCCCCCACTGAATTATACTGATACGTGGGCATAGAACTTATGCCAAATTACCTAACCAGTGGACAGGTAGTTGTGTTATTGGCACTATTAAACCATCTTTCTTCCTACTGCCCATAAACACAGGCGAACTCCTGGACTTCCCTGTCTATGCTTTCCACAAAAAGAGAAGCACAGCTATAGGAAATTGGAAAGATCATGAATGGCCCCCTGAGAGAATCATACAATATTGTGGGCCTGCTACTTGGGCATAAGACGGCTCGTAGGGATACCCAATCCCCATTTACACGATCAACTGAATCATACAGTTACAAGCTGTCTTAGAAATAATCACAAATAAAACCGGCAGAGCCTTGACTACTCTGGCCCAGCAAGAAACTCAGATGAGAAATGCTATCTATCAAAATAGATTGGCTCTCAACTACTTGCTAGCAGTTAAAGGAGGGTTCTGTGGGAAATGTAACCATACTAATTGTTGTCTACACAAAGAAGATCAAGGGCAAGTAGTTGAAAACATAGTTAGAGCTATGACAAAACTAGCACAAGGGTTCCAGTGCTAGGAGGATTTAAAACTCTTATAATAGGAGTTATAATAGTAATAGGAACCTGCTTACTGCTCCCTTGTTTGCTACCTGTACTTCTTCAAATGATAAGAAGCTTAATCGCTACCTTAGTTCACCAAAATGCTTCAGCACAAGTGTGCTGAATCATTATTCAATATGAATCATTATTGATTCTGTCTTGCCAGAAGACATGGGTAGCAAGAATGAAAGTGAAAACTCCCACTACTGAGTGAGATTCTCAAAGTGGGGGAATAAGGGAGGAAATCACCCCTCATATTGTCTTATGCCCAATTTCTGCCTCCAAAGAAAGAAGAAGTAAAAACTAAAAGGCAGAAATGAAATCCACAAGCAGACAGCCTGGCGCCACACCCTGGGACTGGTAGTTAAAGATCCACCCCTCACCTAATTGGTTATTTGCATAAGAAAAGCACCTTGAAGATCCCTGTCCTGTTCTGTTCTCGTCTAATTACCAGTGCATGCAACCCCCAGTCACTTACACCTGCTTGCTCAATTGATCACGACCCTCTCACGCGGACCCCCTTAGAGTCGTGAGCCCTTAAAAGGGACAGGAATCGCTCACCTCGGGAGCTCAGCTGTTGGAGATGTGAGTCCTGCCGAAGCTCCTGGTCGAATAAAGCCCTTCCTTCTTTAACTCACTGTCTGAGGGGTTTTGTCTGTGGCTTGTCCTGCTGCACAATAAGATTAAAATTTTAGAGTCCATAATACAATGTCTAGCACAAACCAAGGACTGAATAAATATGGGCTAATTTTGTTGTCAATGATCTAAAGTAGCTCTGTGATAGTTACTTTAGATAACAACTTTTCTGGATTAAAGGATACCTGGATAGCTGGTAAAGCATTATTTCTGGGTGCATCTGTGAGAGTGTTTCTGGAAGGTGTGTGTGTGTGCGTGTGTGTGTGTGTGTGAATCAATATATCTATATCTTTCTATAGCCTATTAGTTTTGTCTCTCTGGAAAGCTAAGGCACATTTCAGCAAGGCATAGGCCCAGAAACAAGCAACAACTTCATTTCCTCTACATTCTCTTGGTTAAAGCTGCCACAAAGCCCTCTCAGATTCAAGAAAGAGGGGAAATAAACACTATATCTTAATGGGAGGAATGTCTATGTCTATATTATGGAAGGAACATAGAATTCCATCAATATTATGTTTAAATGTATTTATATTGCTCATATAGTTTTTTTTCTTTGTTTTTATTTTGGAAGTATATATAAATATAAATACATATATCATATACTATGTATATACTATATATAGATATAGATATATATAGTATGTATATATAGAAAGAGATATATGGAATTTTGTTATTTTTAAGCAAAGATTTTCAGATTTTATATATGTATAAAATATGCTCCAAGTTAATAATCTACCTTTTATTATAGAAATATGAGAAATTTATTTTTCCATATATATATCCATATATGTATAGATATAAAATCTGAAAATCTTTGCTTGAAAATAACACAATTCCAACCCTAACAAGCTAAACTAAAGGTGGACTGTGTTAAGATCGTTAACTAAGAAAGTCACAGTGGAGTCTGACTCCAGGCATTGCTGCATCTAAAGGTCTCAAACTATAAAGCACTGACCTCTCCTTTTCTCTCTTCATCTCAGCTCTGGTTTCCTCTGAATTGGTTCCATTCTTAGGTAAGTTCTCCAAGAAGTGACAAAATTGGTGTCCGCAGTTATAGGTTAAACTGTCCTTAGAGCTTGTAATCTCAAAAATGAAGTATAATTTCCCTCAGGCACCCATATGAATCCTGGGGAAACAAGCAAAAACAAAACTGTGCTATAGTTTGAATTTTGTACTATCTCTGGAGAATGGAACCAACTGACTGAAAATAAAATAAAATAAAATAATAAAATAATAAAAAAGTTTGGAATGAATGAAGTTTACTCAGCAAAAAAAGAGGGCAGGTTGAAAGTAAGAAATATTCTCTACAATATGATAAAGGGGAAAAATAAACATACAATAGATTCTTAACCTTTCGGAAAACAAGTGATTAGTTATTCTAGTTGAGGTACTGGGAATGAAGGAAAAGAAGAACCTTCTAATTTATTATTACATATTTCTATTTTTAAATTTGTTTTACAGTATATGGGTACTAATATATTACTGTTATAATACATGTATGAATACAAGAACTATAGGGTAGATGCATGTCTGAAAAAAATATTGAATTTTCCTAGACAGGAAAGATATATCCTTTTTTCACTCCTTTCCTTAAAACATTTATGTTGGAAAACCTGTAATTGTAAATGCTTTCTCTGTCCCTTTAAGATATATGTAAATATATTTAAAAGCTAAGTAGGCCTCCTGCAAGCTTTACAATCCAGGAATCTTTTTGTCAAGGACCTGGGAACCAGCTCTTTGAAATGCAATCATCAAGTAAGACAATGCCTCCATCTTCAAGTCTCCCTGGGAGGGTAAGAATCTACCTTGAGCTGGTGACTTGCTCCAAGCTGGCAATCTATCTTCCATTACAGAAATATCAGAAATTTATTTTTCCTTTAGATAAAGGCAATTAGCAAACATAGGTGACTATCCCAACTACCAGGTGAATTTAGGATGAGCTATGTTTAACAAATTTTGCTATCAATTTATCTTACTCGTGGACGAGTTATCATTTGAGAACACATATGATGAGCAGGTGATTTTTTTGACTATATGAACGAATGAGATGTCTTTATATTTTTGTAAATTCTTTAGCAGATTGCCTGTGTTGTACGTCACAGGCTGATTTAATACCTATCCAATTAATTAAAACACAAACTTCTCTTTTATTTGTGGAGTGATTTTCTGTGTTAGTAAAATATTTTGTTTTTAATTATATTTCCCCAACAGAACATTATTAAGAAAGTAAGCTAAAAAGAGTACGAGAGATATTACAGTGCAAAACAACACTGTCCAGTAGACTCATAATGCTAGTCTCACTTATAATTTTAAATTTTCTAGTAGCCACAGTAAAAAGTAAAAGAAAAATATTTTGAAATTTGGTCTGTATTTTACACTTAAAGTGCATTTCAAATCAAATGTTTCTTTGAAAATAGTTGATCTGTATTTGGATTTTTTTAACATGTATAACTGGAAAAGTAGACTCATATAATCAAGATGTTCCAAACATACTTAAAAATTATTCAGTAACTCAATGATTAGTTAAAAAAATTAAATTTTAAAAAGTAGCACTTCATTTACAGTAGCACATGCTCAATATATATTTGTGGCTGGCTAGTGACTATCATATTGGACATGATAGATTCAAAATGTCAACACATGGTATTAGCAAAAGGAGACAGCATAAACATCAGAGTCCATGACATCGTCAATCAACAGTACAAGACTATAGACAAGCACGATCAGCAGTTCTGGAGCTGTCATTAGTTATTAATCTAATAACTGACCAGTTTTGAATTGTGAATGAAAAAAAGAAAGAACCCAAAGTGCTGCAGAGGAGGAACATGGAAATGCTGTGTAGAAGACCTTAAATGAGATTTTGGAGCACGTATAAGGTGCCCTCTTGGGATTCATATCACTAATTTGGGAAGAATTAGTAGGGTCTCTGAGGAGAATTCTGAAGGTGCTTTAGAACCAGAGCTTCTATAAAGTGTTCTTTTTCTGTCTCTTTGTATTCAAAGCAGTGCAGCATAATGACACTAATGTTAAAGAAACATTTCTTTGAGTGAGACCTAGTAGAAACTGTGTGGGCGTCTAAACCAAGAAAATAGTATATGCACATACATCTGATCTTTCAAATAAATGTTAACATTAATAGTCTTGTGACGAGCTTACCATTTGCTTTTCTGAAAACAATTATTACCTGGAATATGTAAAACTTAAAAAAAAAGTACTGCAATAAAGAGCTTGGAAAAATGATGTAGTTTAAAATGTACAGCAGTTTATAAATATAACGCTGTCTGAGGTATAATGGATGCAAAGCATAAACTACTAAGAAATAACTTCACAGTTTCTATATTCCGATTACATGAATTTGGGAAAATTGGCCTACCTTAAGTTCAAAAGATTATGCTCAAAAGAGTTATCTACAGTTTTCTATTCATGGAAGAGAGACACTTACCTCATGTGTCTCATCAATGTTCAACTTATACTGATTTAAACTTGATAAAATAAAAACTTCAACTGAATTAAATTTAAGGGAGTTTAACTGGGCAATGGAACCATTGGCGAACTGGGCAGGCCCCAGAATCACAGCAGATTCACAGAGACTCCAGTGCAGCCACATGGTGGAGGAAGATTTATAGACAAAACAAGTGAAACGACATACAGAAATCGGAAGTGAGGTACAGAATGGCTGTATTGGTTACAGCTCGGCATTTGCCTTATTGGAATGCAGTTTGAACAGTCAGCAGTGTATGAATGTTTGAAGTATGGCCACTGGGATTGGCCAAGGCGTATTTATTGTTACTGGTGCATATTCCTATATTAGGTTTTCAGTCTTATCTACCTTTTAAGCTAGGTTGCAGTTCCTCCACAACGACACAAAGATAGAAAGAAGTATGGAGTCCTTCTTAAGGCCATATTTAGTTTGCTTTAACAAACTAAAGCATCAGTCAAGATAATTTCTTAGGCTTTGTGACCTCAGTTGATCTTCAAGACAACACATATAGAACAAAAGTATTCTGAGGTATATATGTCAAACTGAGGATAATATTCAGGAGATTGTGCTAGCAAGCACCCTGCTTACATCCACGGAGCACAGAATATTTCTCTAACTGCAGCCCCACTTTTGCCTTCAGCATCTGAGTCTCTGCCTGAGGGCCCTCTCTTGACCAGAACCTATTCTGCTCCCACATGCCAGATTGTAAATGCCTGGGAAATCGGTGCCCTGGGAATAGACCTGAACCTCACACCTCATGCAAAATAACTCTGAGTCATAGTCTATAATGACTCACTGATTTCCAAAGAGGAGTTAAGTTCCAGGTACCAACAGTAGAAATGTCTTTGGTAATACCTCTTTTGTTGCCTTCCTTCTCCTTCCTTCTCATTGTCCCAATCCTCTACCAGTGTTCATCAATAAACAACTTGCTTCCGGAATGTTTTCTCGCAGTCTGTTTCAGGAGGAACACAAACTAAGGCAGAGACACGTTCAAAGATCTGAAAAGCTAAATATTACATTTCTCTGGTCAATAAACTTTTATCAAATCCTAAAATAATAAGGATCTGTGACAAAAATAAAACTAGACACCTGATTAGTTAAGCAAAATGTTGGATTTTGTTTAAAATATCAGGTTAAAGTTATTGTTCCTGTGTTAAATAATTGTTAATTCAAAATAAAGGCCTTTAAAAACTTTCTATATGAATTTATTAGGTGATAACTGATATTCATATGCATAATACAAATGATATTTGGATAATTTAAATAATCAGAAGTATATATGTGTTCCACATGATTATAGTGGGAAATATTTCTTAACTCAATAAATCAAATTTATTTCTTTTGCTTAGACTTAGAATACAAACTATTATGACCAGCACGAGGTCTAAAGGGAGAAAATAAAAAGGTATTAAACTTTATATATTATTATTTATCTTCGTTTTCTCAAAAAATATGTAAAAACACTATACAACAGTGTTTTTTCTTGATATATGGTATATCGCAGTTTAAAATAAAAACAAGCTAATGTTTTTGGGATATTTATATTATAATGAATGCAAAAAGTAACTGCTAAGAAAATAATTGTGCATATAATATTTCACAAGAAGTGTTAGAAGGTATAAGAATTCATTGGAGGTTTGTAAACAGGAATGGTAAATCTATGCTTAGTTTCTAATTTAAAAAGACCCACACCATGAGTCACAGAGATCATAAAATTTTAGAACACTAAACACAAAGTAAAGAACATAATAGTCTTTAGAGAGAAAAATTATTTGAATTTCTGCAGTCGAAAATCAGGAGCGTTGGAAATTATAATCAAAATATCTAGAAAAAAGTGATTTAAAATTTGAGAAACCAATAATTAAATGTGAGGTATATTAAACTAAACTACAAATAAAACATTTGCATAGATATTTTGATTAATTTCTTAAGAAAACAATATTGTCTATTCACTTATTCTCGAACATCTCTGGAAGATTTGTTCCATCCAAATGAAAGAAGGAGATAGGAGATCTAGGAAACAAGGGCTGTAACTCCAGCAAAAGAAGAAAATTCTATATATACATATATACAGAGAGAGAGAGAGAGAGAGAGAGAGAGAGAGAGACATAATTCTGTAGGTGATGATAAATTGGTAAGAATGTATGATAAATAGAAGACGCAGATTTTTGGATTAAAGCCTTCAATTTAGAGTACAACTACTTAGACAGCTCTCAGACTGTACCAGAGTACTGACCTAGGATTTCCAGGTTTCCTTTTTTGTTTGTTTGTTTGTTTGATGGAGTTTATCTCTTGTTTCCTAGGCTGGAGTGCAATGGCATGATCTTGTCTCACTGCAACCTCTGTCTCCTGCTTCAAGCGATTCTCCAGCCTCAGCCTCCTGAGTAGCTAGGATTAAAGGCATGCACTACCACACTCGGCTAATTTTGTGTTTTTAGTAGAGACAGAGTTTCACCGTGTTAGTCAGGCTGGTCTCAAACTTCTGACCTCGACCTCCCAAAGTGCTGGGATTATAGGCATGAGCAACTGCGCCTGGTCTTTCCAGGATTCTTAATAAATAACTTCATGAAATTGGATTCAAGTAGCATTAATTACATAGACTAAAATAAATGATAATGTAATACTAATTGTGCTATTAGTATTTAGCATAATGTGTATTTTTCTAATGTATACTTTTCTAAATATTTTAAGTGAATGTTATATACAAATGCCAAAAGTTGGCATAACAATTATTTAACCCATCAAAATAAACTGGTTTGAGGTGTATATATACACACACACACACACACACACATATATGTGATTGTGTGGGTGTGTAATGATTTTCTCAAATTCAAACATATATATCCACATGTATCTGTATATATATGTACAAATATGTGTTCCTGTTTGTATTAATATACACACATCATCTATACATGCTTCATCTAAACACAGAAACACACAAATTGTACATACTTGTCCCAACACCCATCAGTGGGGAGACATATAAGAACAGATTCTTCATGAACTTATGCAAAAACTTACTTTATTGTATAAAGTGAAGATAATTTAAAGCATTTGTTAACAGAATTTTAAGGGGTCAGTAAGAATAATTTACCATGTAAAGGATATTTCATTGCACTTTGAATAAGCATAATCTATTAAATTCCGATTTAAAATAAGTCAAGAAGACTCAACAAAGACTTAGCATGTGTACAAAATGGAATAGTTTAAAATGCAACACAGTATTGCAAAAATAACCTATCAGGCACTGTGCTTTATTACCTTGATGATGGTATCATTTGTACACCAAACCTCAGCAATGCTCAACTTACCCATGAAACAAACCTGCAGATGTACCCGTTGAACCTAAAAGTCAAAAAAAGAAAAAACAAACAAAAAAAATACAATATTAACATCAACAAAAGAGAAAAATAATTCCAAAACAAAAAATATTCCAAAAGAAATAAGCACAGTTAGTATTACATTATCATTTCATTTAATCTTATGTAATAATTTATGCCTAGTGTTCCATTATTGGAACATTAAGCATGTGAGAATTATTTATATCCTGCTGCTCAAGGTCATCGCCAAGATCTGATTGCAAAAATTCAAAAAATTGCAACCTCGAGCATACATGGGTTAGTGCTACTTGAAATCGAAATTCATGAAGTTATTCATCAAGGTTCTTGGAAATCCTGGGTCAGTACTCTGGTACAGTCTGAGAGTTATCTAAGTAGTGGTGCTCTAAACTCCAAGGTTTTGACCCAAAAAACTACTTCTTGAACTATCAATAGTTAAAAATATGTGGTGCAGTACCTCTGAGAGTGTTGCTTTTGTAGAAGATGTAATTTTTAGCTGAGAGCTTATAGCAGAGCTTTCAGGCTAATATAAGAAAAAAATCAGAAATCAACCGCTAATGATGTTTTAATAATTCTGATTAATTCACTACATTAATCAGAAATATCAAATGAATAAATGTAAAAAGACATTTCAGGATATGTTTTATGAGGATTTGATCAATATTTATCACGAGTGCAAGAACAAACTAAGAGAGCAAGATAATATTTAATTGTAGTTTTGATTTGCATTTTCCTGATGATTAGCGATGTTGCTCTTTTGTGTGTATATATATATATGTTGGCCATTTGTATGTTTTCCTTAGAGAAATTCCTATTCATATATTTTGCCATTTTGAGACAGAATTTTTTTTCAGATGACATTTTTTGAGTTACTTCTATATTCTGTTTTTTAAAACCTTGTCAGATGCATAGTTTGCAAATACATTCTCCTGTTCTGTGGGCTTGTCTCTTCACATTATTGATTGTTCCCTTTGCTGTGCAGAAAATTTTTGGTTTGATACAATCCCACTTGTCTATCTTTGCTTTTGTTGCCTGTGCTTTTGAGGTCTTAATCAAGAAATCTTTGACCAGTTCAATTTCATGAAGTGTTTCCCATATTTCTCAAAAAATTAAAAATAAAACTACCATATGACACAGCAATCCTATTACTGTGTAAATACTCAAAGAAATAATAACACTATGTTAAACAGCTATCTGTGCACCCATGTTTATTGCAGCAGCATCCAAAAGAGCCAAGGTATATAATCAACCTGAAAGCTCATCCAGTAATGAATGTGTAAAGAAAATGTTACACATACACACACACCCTGAGAGAGAGAGGAATGCTATTCAACCATAGAACACAGTGAAATTCTGTCATTTGCAGCAACGTAGATGAACCTGGAGGACATTATGTTAAGAAAATAAGTCAGGTTCAGGAAGACAAATAAGGCATCATCTCACTCTTATGTGAAATTTTTAAAAAGTTGATTTCATATAAGTAGAGCATAGATTAGTGGTTGCTAGAGGCTGGAGAGGAGAGGCAGGAAGATGCTCTGGGAGACCTTGGTCAATGAGCACAAACTTACAATTATACAAAAAGAATAAGTTTTGATGTTCTATTACCACTGTGGGTTGACTACAGCAAAAAACAAAGTATTGTATATTTCAAGATAGCTAGAAGAGAGAATTTTGAATGTGGTCACTACAAAGAAATGATAAATGTTTAAAGTGACCAGTATGGTAGTTACCCTCATTTGATAATTATACTATATATACATGCATTAAAACATCACATTGTACCCTAAAAATGTATACAATTATTATGTGTCAATTATAAATACAGTTTTTAAAAGAGGGCAGGGGCATTGATACCCTTGTGAAATGTTCAATCCTTCCTGTAACAAATTTATACTAATAATATTTTACTTGTATTAACTAACCTAGAGAAAGCTGAGATTCGTTTTTGCTTTTACAACTGTTCCCATAGAGCTTTAATTATTTCTCGAGCTTAGGTATAAATATAAAACATACCAAAGAAATTTAACTGGTCTGGTGCAGTGACTCACGCCTGTAATCCCAGCACTTTGGGAGACCAAAGCGGGTGGATCATGAGGTCAAGAGATCGAGACCATCTTGGCCAACGTGGTGAAACCCCATCTCTACTAAAAATACAAAAAATTAGCTGGGTGTGGTGGCCTGTGCCTGTAGTCCCAGCTACATGGAAAGCTGAGACAAAGGATCACTTGAACCCTGGAGGCGGAGGTTGCAGTGAGCCGAGATAGTGCCACTGCACTCCAGCCTGGCAACAGAGCAAAACTTCATTTTTAAAAAAAAGGAAAGTACATGTTTTCAGTTTAAGATTTAGTAAAATTTAAACACTTAATTTATGTTTGTGATTTATGTGATTTTTAATATAAAAAGTAAGAGAATAAAAAAAGGTCAAACAAAAATAATACAGACACTTTTGGGGAAGTTTAATTATGAATGAATATAGACAAATAATATGAAGCTGGAGGGATATACTGTTAAAATTTATTTTTCCTTTGTCTTTAATTAAAAATACAAGATGTTACAGCATGAGTTTGTTAAGAAAAGTACTGCACAGTGTATTATTTGTCTAGAGCTGCTGCCCATAGCAGTAAGAACAAAATAAGGTGATAAAGGGGAAAAAGGAACATTGGGAGGGGCAAAAATTTGAGTATGTGGAGGAGAATATTTCAGTGTACAAGGTGGGTTGGCCTCCACTGTGAGAATAATTCATGTTCATTAGAGGAGAAAAGGAAAAATTTATGAGGCCAAGTCATACAGAGCTTGTGTCAGAAAAACATTAAGTTCTCTTTGGACGATGGTAATTTCTCAGTAAATCATAAAATGTGATCATTTGAGGGAGTTGAGGAGAATGAAAGAGATATTGGAGAAGGGCATTGGAGAAAGGCAAAAGGGTGAAATAATTTCTTAGACAATAGGAGAGTTTTTAATTAATTGACTATAGAAATACAAGTGGATTTCTTGAGGGCTGAGGGATGGAGGCCTACTTAATATTTGTTGTCATAAATTTAGAGTAAGACAGTTTTGATTCAGGACACAAGGTTCAGAAAAAGAGCATAATTGAATTCAAAGATAATTGAGTATTTTCCAGGTAAGTGTGATAGACTGAGAGAAAGAGAAAGGTAAGTCAGTAGAAGGTATGTTTAAGCAAATGAAGTGAGTGACACAGATGGGTCAGATAACTATTTAGAAGGCAGAGTAAGCAGTATATTAGAATAAGTAAGAGGAAAATATAAGAAGTAGTAATCAGATTATGTTTTTATATTTATTTCCATTTTCTGCTTCAGAGAGTTTCCAAGTCATCTTTTTATCCCCTTCATAGAGGAGGTAGATAAATCTTTACTTAAAAGTACTTAATCCAGTTTTTAAGGCTAAATGTACAATATTTAAATAAAAAAGTTGATGTAATCAAGAACTTGAAAACAAATGGCATATTCACTGAAGAAATGTTGAGGAGAAGAAAGAGAAGGAGTGACAAAGACAAAGAGAAAGAGCAGAAATAAATAATGGTAATACAAAGCTGAATTTGGTGAATGATAAAATAGAAATTAATAAACCAAATTCAATTGAGAATATTATGAAAACCAATGATTAATAAGGGATAAAATTGATTAATTATAAGTTTCAATAGTATTAATAAATCAAAAATGATATTTACTGTAACTAATTTATCACAGAAATGCTATCCTAACAGATGCTAAGTGGTAATTTTATAAACTTGACATCTTTATAGATTTAAAAAATATTAACCTAGTAACAGTTATACTAGCAATAATAGGTATAAAAAAATGAGAGGGAATGCTAGTTACAATTATAAGTTTTGATCTAGATCTAGATCAATCTAATCACTCATATAATCTAAGAACACCCTAAACAGAAATCAGATTACAGTATATGGCATGTGGCATTATAACACTGAAAATTGTCACCACCAGATGATAGATAACTGATTGTTCATATGATGCTTCTGAGGCGAAAATAGGTCACAGGATGATTGCTTTTCAAAATATGATCACCACTCAGTCACTATTCAGTGTTCATCATCATATTGAAGTAAGAGACTGGCAGGGTTTGTCCTCTAGTCACAACTCCACTGACCAAAATGGAAGCTAATCCAGACAGGATAAAGTGAAGAAACTGGCAGGAACCAGCAAATGGCAGAGAAAACAATCTATAGCTGCTGTCATTGCTCATTAGCATAAGACACTCCCACCAGTGCCATGATAGTTTACAAATGCCATCACAATGACTTGGAAGTTACTACCCCTTTCCTGAAAATGTCTAAATAACTTACCCCTCAATTTGCCTTGACCTACCTCCTTAATTCACATATAATTGAAAATAATAAAAACCCTAAAAGACAACCTAGACAATACCATTATGAACATAGGAATGGGCAAAGATTTTTTGGTAAAGATAAAAGCAATCACGACAAAAGCAAAACTTGATGAATGGGTTCTTATTAAAAAATTTCTTCATAGCAAAAAAAAAAAAATCAACATGGTAAATAGACAATATTCAGAATAAGAGAAAACTTTTGCAAGTTATGGATGTGACAAAGGTCAAATATTCAGCATCTATAAGGAAATAAAGCAAATTTACAAGAAAAAAGCAAACAACCCCATTAAAAATCGGAAAAAGGTCATGACCATATACTTCTAAGGAAGACATGCAGGCAGCCAACAAACATATGAAGAAAATCTCAATCTGATCATTAGAGAAACTGCAAATCAAAACTACAATGAGATACAATCTCACTCCAGTCAAAATGGCTATTACTAAAAAGTAAAAAAATGACAGGTGCTAGTGATGCTGTAAAGAAATAGGAAGGTTTATACACTGTTGATGGGAGTGTAAATTAGTGTAACCATTTTAACCATTGTGGAAAGCAGTGTGGCAATTCTTCAAAGACTTAAAAACAGAAATAACATTCAACCCAACAATCCAATTACTGTGTATGTATATATATGTATATGTATACTGTATATGTGTATATATATAAATATCCAAAGGAATATAAATCATTCTATCATAAAGATACATGCACATGTATGTTCTTTGTAGCACTACTCACATGAGCAAAGAAATAGAATCAGTCTAAATGCCCATCAATTGTAGACTGGGTAAAGAAAATATGGTACATACTCACCTAGGAATATGATGCAGCCATAAAAAAGAACAAGATCATGTCCTTCGCAGGAACATGGATGGAACCGAAGGCCATTACCCTTAGCAAGTGTACACAGGAACAGAAAAACGAATACTGCATGTTATCACTTATAACTGGGAGCTAAATGATGACAACACATGAAAACGTAGAGGGGAATAACACACTGGGGTCTATCGGAGGGTGGAGGGTGGGAGGAAGAGGATCAGGAAAAATAACTAATGAGTACTAGGCTTAATACCTTAGTTATGAAATAATCTGCACAATAAACCCCTGTGACACTGGTTTACCTGTGTAACAAACATGCACATGTACCCCAAAGTTAAAATAGAAGTTAAAAATGAAAAAATAAAGTGGGTTTATGTAAGCATTAATATAGTTGCCAAGAGCCCATACATTGCTGACTCCGGGCATGCTGCCTATGAGTTAGTCCTTCTCTGCAAGGAGCAATACCACTCAATAAAAGATTGCTGTGTAACTCCACTGGCTTGCCCTTGAATTCTTTCCCATGAGAAGCCAAGAGCCCTTCTTGTAAGCCCAAGAATTGGGGTTTACATTTTCTGTATTATCTGGCAACCAATGAATAAATGAAGAAGGCAACTTAGAGGCACTGACCTACACAGCAGTGAGACAGCAGAGATAGCAGTGATCAGAAATAAGACAGTGAGATGGTGGTGATCAGCAGAGAAGCAGGAAGATGAGCCCAGTAAAAATCCTGATGGATGTGGGGACAATGAAAAGCATCCCAGAGGGTTCTTTTTTAGGCTACTGGAGCAAATTCAAATTCAGCTTAAAGAAAAAGAAACTCATTTTCTCTTGGAACATTGCTTACATTTATTACACATTAGGAAACCAAGAGATTTGGACTAAACATGCTGCTATACATTATGATGCTATTTTAAGGTAGAACTTATTCTGTAGAAAGGAAGGAAAATGAGAGAAAGTCCTTATGTACAAGATTTTATGACCCTTTATTGGCTCATGTTACTTCCGGGTACCAGGAAGCCACACCTAAGAGATCAGTTCCTAACTGCTCCCTCTAGGGAGGCCTACATCTTCCCCAGTCTCCTCAGTCCCACAGATCTGAAGATGGTCCTGCCAGTGTCTAATGCAGCGTTCCACCCCAATGTCATCAGGCACCCCCTCTCTTATACAACTAGCGGCAGCCTATACCTTCACTGACCAAGAAAGTAAGTCCAGCCAGTACCACCAGGATTTTGGCCCCATATCAGCCCTAAAGTCAAACCTGTGTCTATTGCAGGAGATAGCCAATGGAAATGGGGGAACACTTAGAGTACCTGTGCCATTTTCTAGGCCTGATTTGCTTTATAAAAGGAAAAATTGAGCCAGCTTTCAGAGGAGCCAGAAAAGTCTATAGAGGAGTTTTTGTTAAATTGACAATGTTCTTGATTTAACTTGTCATGACTTACAATTATTCTGCTTGCTGTGCTGTGGATAAAAAGCAGAAGAGAAAGTGTGTGGTTAAGCCAGTCAATTACGCCAAGGTTACAAAAATAACACAGGGAAAAGACAAAAATCCCTCTCTGTTTCAGGGTCATTTGGTTGAGGAACTTAGGAAATATGCTAATGCAGACACAGACACCCCAGGAGAGTATATATTTTATTACTCAATCTTCCCCTGACATCAAGAAGCAGCTATGAAAAGCAGCCATGGAACCTCAAACCCCTATAAGGCAATTCTTAAACGTGGCCTTTAAAGTTTGCAACAATAGAAACAAGGCAAAGAGGTTAAAAAAAAAAAAAAAAAGGCTCTAAAGTGCAAATGTTAACAATTACTTTAAGCCCCCTGCCACCTCAGAGTTATCCATCCCAAGAAAGTATCATGAAATCAACATCTGGGTTGCCCAGACAAGAGCCTCTGACTTGCTCAACCCTGCCCAAAACCAGTCAGCTTACTGTAAGCAAGAGGGCAAATTGGCAATGAGAATTTCCTAACCATCCCCAGTGAGAGGGGAAAAAAGCTGTCAATACTAGAGCTAACCTTCCTTCTTCCTCTAGCCCCAATGAGTTATCTTGCTTAAGTAAGTTTACTGAGGATCTCACGCCCTTGACCTGTCAGACAGTTTCCCTCAGTGGCTGGCAGGCAGCTGCCTGAACATTTTTCTTTGTTGTCTCCACTGCTAGGTGAGCTTTCTGGCAGCTCTGTGACTCTGAGTTCTTCTCTTCAACAACACCATTCATCCCTCCCTTCCTTACTTGATGCTGTGGAACCCACTCTCCTGCCTCTCCCTGTCTTCCATACCTCTTGGGACAAACAAAATTTGGCCAGGTAGAGAGGTCCCAATTTTGTAAATAACTTGAATCCCGTGTCTTGTATAAGTCACTTTGTGTGTTGTCTGTTGTGTCTAGCATGCTATCAAATTGGCTTATAAATAAAAGAGTTCTCATAAATTAAACAAATAACACTAGTCTAAACTTGTTAGTTTAAAAAGGTTGTGTTTTTATCATTTTAACTTTAATATTTTCACCTAGGAAATGACTGGTGCTTATAGCCTTTAGAATGGCTAAAGTGGCTTTAAAATGAGAGCTTTTTATAGTAAATAATCTTAAAATTGTGGTATGGGTTCCAATCTATAGAATGCCAATGTCTGGTGGGCAGTTAAGATTTTCTTAATCCTACTTTTATATAAAATGTGCCAAAGAAGATGCATTCTTTATTGGGAAATAAGTGTTTTGTCTAACTTGGAAGTTATTAAAAGAGAAGTTCAAATATAAATAATTAGTGAGTAGAAAAGAGATGTGAAGAAAGTTGTAGACAGAAGGTTTTTTTTTTGCAAAAAAAAAAATGATATAAAGAAAGAGTAATTTTGCATGAAAAAGGGTTTTGTATCATAAATTCTTGTCCTAGAATAAAATAACTGGTTTTTTTTAAAGATATAACAGAAGGCAGAGAGTCCAAGCATTGTATAGTTGGTTTGTATACATTCTGAAGTAAATTTGTGAAAGCGAATTTATGAAAGAAGTTTTGTGTATGATTGAGCTTGCTATGATTGAAAGAAAATTGTTCCTGGTGGACTTTCTAGAAAATGGTTTACATATTAGAACTGAGTTTTCTTAAGATATTAATTTGGTAAATTACAGGAAAATTTGCTTTTAATGCTGTAATCAGTTACTTTCAAAACTTCTTGGATGTATGTCTCAGAATTCAACTATTGTTGTGTCTTGCTGCTTTCAGTTCTTTTTGCCTTTAAGAAGGTCTGGAATGATGGCTCTCTCCTTTGGCTTTTTCATCAGCACCTGTGAATTTTTCTCCTCAGATGCTGAGGGTTATAGCATGATTCTAAAATGTTTTGTCTTAGAGCTCTATAGGAGCAGCACTTTTGCCCAGTGTAGATGATTTCTAGGCTGTTGGTTTTTATTAATGTGTAACCTTATTTTTATTTTCTGGTTTTTGACTTTTACAGTGTTCAAAAGATTATAAGGGCTAATGAATGCCTTTCCAATTCCATTTCCATCTGGCCCAGAGTGTTTAATTGGCCATAAGTCTTTTTTACTTTAAGTCCCTTGGCCAAAGGAAATCCCCCCCAAAAAACTTAAAAACTAACTTAGGTCATGACAGGAAACAGGGGGTCAAACACACTTCACTATGCTCCCCTTTGAAATTTAGGCCAAGTTCAAAATGCTCTTTCAAAAATTACATAAACAAAGTATTGGCCTTTCCCACAAATGGAAAAATAGCTCCCCTGTTCAATTAAAATGTTTACTATTACTTAAACTTAAGAAAAAAATAAAAGATCTCTGTAAGATCAATTACCACCAAAATAAAAGGACCCTTATCAGATATTGTTAAGTATTTCCACTGCTGTTAAACTTCAGGAAATCATTAGTCCAGCTCCATTCATGTCACTATAAATGGCAGGATTTCATTCTTTTTTAGGCTGACGAGTCTTTCATTGTGTATCGATAGTACATTTTCCTTATCCCTTTATCTATTGTTGGGCAGTTGAATTGATTCTATATCTTGGTTATTATAAATAATGCTGCAATAAACATACGGTGTAGATATCTCTTTGATATGCTGATTTCCTTTTCTTTGGTTAAAGGCACAGTAGTGGGATTGCTAGTTCATATGGTTGTTGTGTTTGTAGTCTGAGAAGCCTCCATACTGTCCTCCATAGTGGCTGTACTGGTTTACATACTAACAATGCATACAGCCGATTTTTTATTTAGATTCTTGTCATCATTTGTTACTTTTGTCTTTTTGATAACAACCATAACAAGTGAGGTAAGATGACATCTTAAAATTCAAATGAAACCATGGAAAAACTAAAGGAACCAACAGAAACCTGAGCAGAACTGACAAAGCAGGAAGCATCACAGTACTAGACTTCAAAATACACTACAAACCTATAGTAAGCAAAACAGCACAGTGCTGACATAAACATATACATATAGACCAATAGAATAGAATAGAAAACCTAGAAATTAAAACCTAGAAATATTTGCAGCCAGGTGATTTTTGACTGAAGTGTGAAGAACACTCATTGGAGAAATTTTTTCAGTACTTTTCAATAGTGTTCAGAAAACTGGATATCCAAATACAGAAGAATGAAATTAGACCCTCCTACTCTCACCATACACAATAATCACCTCAAAATGAGTTACAGACCTAAATGTCAGATTGGAAACTATAGAAGAAAACAGGAAAAATTATTCAGGACATTGGCCTGGGAAAAGATAATATGAATAAGACCTCGAAAGCACAGGCATGAAAGCAAAAATAGACAAATGGGATTAGGTCAAACTAAAGAGCTTCTGCGCAGCAAAGAAACAAATCAATAAACTGAAGAAACAACCTACCAAATGAGAAGAAACATTTGCAAACTATATCATCAGGGGATGAATATATAGAATATTAAAGGAACTCAAACATCTCAACAGTGAAAATACAAACAGTGCTATTTTTGAATGAGCAAACTAAGCAGACATTTCTGAAAAAAATCCTTCATATCACTAATCATCAGGTAAATGCAAATCAAGGCGACAAGGATATATCATTTCAAGATACATTTTTACCAGAAGGGATAATGAACTTCATTGTAAGTTAGTCTGTGAAATCTATATTTCACTTAGCAGTCTTGGAAAAAAATCAAAATAAAATAAGTGCATTTTTATTTATTAAATTGGCAAAGATACTTGGAAACAAGTATATTTAAATTTAGAACATATGAAAATAAGAATTTTCAAACCCTCTTAATAAGAAGTTACACCAGTATATTTTTAAGAATAGTCTTATACTATGACTTTTTTTCCTACAGTTTTTTTTTACTAATCCTAAGTAAATAATAAAAGACGTAAGCCACTGAACTAATTACAAATATCTTAAATGCAGTTTTATAGGAGTAATGTCAACTCCCAGAATAAAAAGCCAACATTAAGGAAATGGTCAAGTAAATATTATATATAAAAAGTCAGGTTTTAGTGTATTATTTTTAACTGTGTGCTTTATATGTGTAATTCGGTTTACAGGTATATGTGGTTTAATCCATTAACAAGACTGAGATATAAAACTGCCCATTTGTTTTTTCCCTATCGATCAAACAATATTTTCTTCTCGAACAATAAAAATGCCAATTCTGATTTCTTAAACTTTGCACACATACAGCACATATTTCTCCTTTTTTTTGCTAACACAAGTTAGAAGCCTGCATTCACTTGATTTTCCTGAGTGCCATCAGATTTTTCTTTGGCTGCCTAATAGCTCACATAGAATAGCAAAAATGTCAGCAATAGATTATAAATTTCCTGGTCTCCAGGCATAGATGGTCACAAACATGTAAATGCCATGTTGATATAATCGGTAATTGTCTTACTAATGCTTTTAGAGAAACAAGTGCAATCATGCTGACAGCCTGTAGTGCTGATGGAGAATTATAGAATCAATCTTCTTGTCTGAAAGACCACTGTTCCGAGTTCCTTTGCACACTCCAGGAACTTACACTCTCAGCAGGAATGCCATTATCTGTCTAGAAATGTTTCAGTTTTTATAATTCTATTTTTGGTACATTCATTCAAGGCTGAGTGAAAGCTTTGCTCTTTTTCTCTTTGCTTTTGAAAGACGAATCTCTCTCTCACCTCCACCAGAGATGACATTTCTTTCTAAAAGGCAGCTCCAGATGACACAATATAGCCATTTTGAAGCAAAGCTCAGCTCATTGGTCTAGCTTTCTATCATTGAGTATTTATGTCCCGGACAAGTAAAACCTACTGGAGATTGTGGATTGCCAATAGTTTTGAGCCTGTGTTCCCTCAGTCTGACACCTGAATTGCCTGAGTTTTCCCGCTCCTCAATCTAGCGCTAATCTTACATATTTTAGTGGCCTTTTACTGAAACACTAACACAGCACAGGGCTCAGCAAAACTCAAGATGAATGGAAACATAGATTCTAACTAAATTTACTAAAAGCAAATATCATAATAACAATGGACAATTGGGATAAAATTTTATATTTAGTTGAATTTTTAATCTTTAAGTACCAATTCTTACATGAAAATAAGAAAATGTAAGAATTCAAGCAAAGGAGAAGTACAGTAATTTGGGGGAAATAAAACTATTTAAAATTTTTAACTTGACACATATTTATAACTTTAACACATATTTATATCTGCAAATTATTTTATATCCTGTTTTTCAACTTGTGAATGTTTTGCCTTATGGAAGTCACAATTTTCCTCAATTTATTTCTCTTTAAAATTAGTGAAAATATATATACACACACACACACACACACACACACATACTCTGCCTCAAAAATGTTATGCACAAACAAATGAACCTTCCTGGCATGTTATATGCACACAACAAAAAGACAGAAGTACTGAGCTATTGTGCACAATGCTGTCATTATTAAAAGTATTGCACAAAATCATGTTGCTATTTTACCTGTTATTTTAAACAGTTATTAATTATAATTTAAACTTCTGATGACTCAAGATCAACATTGTGAACACCACATTTCTATATTGTAAAATGTTGATGTTCTCAATAATCCTTTGATGGCTACTTGCCTTTATGCTTAGTTTTGCTTTTCAAAGTTTTCCTCCACTGTCCTTCCTATTCCACTCATGGCTAACACATTTACTGCTGTTGTACTGCTTTCTATGGCATTTCTTCTCCTCCTTCAGTTATATTGTGTTTCTGGGGAAAAATTTGTACTTACAGCTGTGAAAATAATGTACAGAGGAAAGAAAGTGTTTTCAAGTGACTACACTAAGCCCTCTACTTTTAAGCACATATATTTAGTATACATAGCTTCTATGTCATCTGTTTTGGGGTCTCAAGACCATTTTTTGCCCTTGCATGTCCTACTCATTTTATGGATAACTAACATTTTTCTTTGTTTTGAGACAGGATGTCACTCTCTTGCCCAAGTTGAAGTGCATTGGCACAATTAGGAATGGCTCACTGAAGTCTACTTCTCCCTTGGTTCACATGATCCTCCCACCTTAGCTTCCCAAGTACCTGGGACTACTGGTGCACACCCTGTGTCCAGCTAATTTTTATTTTATTTTGTTAATTAATTAAATTAGAGACAGAGTCTTGCTCTGTTCCGCAGGCTGGAGCGCAGTGGCAAGATCCTGACTCACTGCAACCTCCACCTCCCAGATTTAAATGATTTTCCTGCCTCAGCCTCCCTAGTAGCTGGGATTACAGGCATGTGCCACCACTCCTGGCTAATTTTTCTATTTTTGTTGAGATGGGGTTTCACCACGTTGGCCAGGCTGGTTTTGAACTCCTGGGCTCAAGCAGTCAGAGCTTCTCAACCACAAAATTGCTGTGATTACAGGCATGAACCACTGCACCCAGCCTGGATAGTTAATGTTAACATTACAGTTATTACACTATTAAACTTGAGATAAATATTGCAACTGATTAGATGAAAAGAAAAAGTAACAGAATATTGAAGGTCATATATTTATGGCTATAGCTACTTTTAAAGAGTATTTAAAAAAACAAGCACTGAAGCAAAAGCTTTATTTTTGTTTCTGAGATTTACTCAATTATTTAAAACAGTGGTTTTTGACATTAGGTGCTGGTTTCACAGAAGACAATTTTTCCAAGGTACGTGGGTAGGAGGTGTGGGGGCAAAATGGTTTCTGGATGAAACTGCTCCACCTCAGAAAAGGTATTAGAGTTTCATAAGGAACGCACAGCCTATATCTCTTGCATGAGCAGTTCACCATAGTGTCCATACTCCTGTGAGAATCTAATGCCACTGTTGATCTCATAGGTAGTGGAGCTTAGGTGGTAACGCTCCCTTGCCAGCTCAGCTCCTGCTGTACAGTTGGGTTCTTAACAGGCCATGGATGGCTACTGGTCTTCCACCCAGGATTAGTGACCCCTGATTTAAAACCTGACAAAATACATTATTATACATGACAAAATATACTATTATCTGGAATTTTACAAGTCCTCTATTTTCACTTCTTCAGTTTAAGAAGAGTGGACCATTTTAATTATAAATCCTTATTCAAATTAGCTACACAATAGAGCCAAAACTCTTGATTTCACAGGTTATTTAAAGCTAAAATAATGACATAAAGTACTTTATGTTTCCATATTTTATATTTTATTTACCCCATTTTTCTAGACTACATTTCACGATTTAAATCTCAGTTGTGTTGAAATATTTGTTTTGAGATAATTATAGATTCACATGCTGTTGTAAGAAATAATACAATAACGACAGAGAGATCCTGTATACCTTTCACTCAATTTCCTCCAATGGTAACATATTGGGAATAGGCCCCCAAATTTGGCCACAAACTGGCCCCAAAACTGGTCTCCGCTCAATGCAAGCTCCACCTCGTGGGTTCATGCCATTCTCCTGCCTCAACTTCCCGAGTAGCTGGGACTACAGGTATCTGCCACCATACCCTGCTAATTTTTTGTGTTTTTAGTAGAGATGGGGTTTCACCAGGATGTTCTCGATCTTCTGACCTGGAGATCTTCCCGCCTTGGCCTCCCAAAGTGCTGGGATTAACTGGGATGCTCTTACTCAAGCTTGTTTAATTCCTGCTCAATTCTTACAATTTAAAATTTGGTGGGCAGATGAAGCTTCCATTCAGGCTGCTCACAATGCCCAAGTCCAACCTCAGGTTAATATAACTGCAGACTAACTTTTGGGGATTGGTGGGTAGGCTGGTTTAGATGCACAAGTGGTCATGCAGGATGATGCCATAGAACAGCTTACAGGAGTGTGCATTAGATCTTGGAAAAAAACACTTTGGGAGGAGAGCAATACCCTTTCTTTAGTGCTGTACAACAGGGACTGAAAGAATCATATGTAGATTTTATAGCTCGCATACAGGAGTCTCTTAAAAAGGTGATTGCAGATTCAGCTGCTCAGGATATAGTGTTGTGGTTATTAGCTTTCGAAAATGCAAATCCTGATTGTCAGGCTGCTCTGCAACATATTAGAGGGAAAGCACATTTAGTTGATTATATCAAGGCCTTTGACAGTATCAGAGGTAACCTGCATAAGGCCACTCTGCTAGCCCAGGCAATGGCAGAATGGTGAGTGAATAAAGGAAATACTCCATTTCCTGGAACTTGTTTTAACTGTGGGAAGCATGGTCATACTAAAAAAGAATTTAGAATAAATCAGCGAGTCAGACCACCAGACAGGGGGAAAAAAAAACTGCTGAGTCTGAAATATGTCCAAAATGCAAAAAAGGAAAACATTGGGCTAATCAGTGTCACTCTAAGTTTGATAAAAGTGGGAACTCAATTTCAGGAAACACCATGAGGGGCCCATCCTGGACTCCATTCCAAACTGGGAAATTTCTGACTCAGGACATTCTTTCACCCTTGTACAATGTCTGTACCCCACCACAGCCAGTAGTGTCACAGAAGATTTATGCTGCACAAAAACTGTGAACCTTCTGCCTGGGGAAACCCCACAAAAAGTTCCAACAGAGGTCTGCAGACCCTTGCCAGTGGGGATGATAGGATTACTTCTAGGAAGGTCTAGTTTAAATTTAAAAGGAGTACAAATACATATAGGAGTCACTGATTCAGATTACAATGAGGAAATTCAAATTGTTATATCTACTTCTGATCTTTGGAAAGCAGAGTCAGAAGAGCGTATAGGACAGCTCCTGATTGTGCCATATGTGGAAATGGGGAAAAGTGAAATTAAAATGAACAGGAGGATTTGGAAGCACAAATAAACAAGGCAAAGAAGCTTATTGGGTGAATCAAATTACTGATAAATGCCCTACCTGTGAAATAACTATTCAGGGAAATAAACTTAAGGGTTTAGTAGATACAGGAGTGGACATTTCAATCATTTCTCTACAGCACAGGTCATCTGCATGGCAAATCTAACCTGCTCAATTTAACATAGTTGCAGTTGATAAAGCCCCTGAAGTACATCAAAGTAGTTATATTTTGCATTGTGAAGGGCCCGATGGACAACCTGGGACTATTCAACCAATTATAACTTCTGTATCTATAAATTTATGGGAGAGAGATTTATTAGAACAATGGGTAATACAAGATCTAATTCCAGAGCAATTATACAATCCTCAAAGTCAGCATGTGATACATAAAATGTGGTTTGTCCCTGGTATAGGACTGGGAAAATATTTGCCAGGTTTGAAAGAACCACTTTAAGCAGAAAAGCAAAGTTTCTGTCAAGGCTTAGGATATCATTTTTGATGGCAGCCATTTTTAAGCCTCCAGAACCTATACCTTTAGAATGATTAACAGATAAGCCAATTTGAATAGAACAATGGCCGCTAAGTAAAAAAAAAAAAAAAAAAAAAAAAAACTGGAGGCTTTAGAGGAATTAGTTAATAAACAATTAGAAAATGGACACATAGCTCCAACATCTTCTCCTTGGAATTCTCCAGTTTTGGTAATTAAGAAAAAATCAGGTAAACGGAGAATGTTAACTGATTTAAGAGACATTAATTCAGTTATACAACCTATGGGAGCATTACAGCCAGAATTGCCTTCTTCTGCTATAATTCCAAAAATTTGGCCTTTAATAGTCAGATTTAAAAGACTGTTTCTTTACTATCCCTTTAGCTGAGCAAGACTGTGAACAATTTGCATTTACAATTCCTGCAGTAAACAACCTGCAGCCTGCTAAGCATTTTCACTAGAAAGTGTTGCCACAAGACATGTTAAACAGTCCAACAATTTGCCAGACTTATGTAGGGCAAGCAATTGAAACTACTGGTAAAAAAAATTTCACAGTGTTACATTATTCATTATATGGATGATATACTTTGTGCTGCCCCCACTCAATAAATATTACCACAATGTTATGATCACTTGAAAAACTTGATTTCTTACAATGGTTGAATTATAACTCCTGACAAAATTCAGACTATTACTCCTTACTCTTACTTGAGGACCTTAGTTAATGACACTACCATTGTGTCACAGAAAGTAACCATACCTAGGGATAAATTGAAAACATTAAATCACTTTCAAAAATTATTAGGGGTCATTAATTGGATATGACTTGCTCTAGGCATTCCTACCTATGCCATGAGTAATTTATTATCTATCCTTAGAGGAGATCCTAGTCTCACTAGTCCTTGGCAATTAACAAAGGAGGCTGAGGCAGAGTTACAGCTAATCAAAAAGCAAGTCCATAAAGCTCAAATAAATAGAATAGAGCCAGAGCAGAGAAGACTCTAGATTTGCTAATTTTTCCAACTCAGCATTCACCTACTGGTGTTATTGTCCAAGAGCAGGACTTAGTAGAATAGCTTTTTCTTCGAGATACTAATTCACAGATTCTAACTGCTTGTTTGGATCAAATTGCTAATATGATAGAAAACGGGAGAACTCAGATCATTAAATTACATGGATATGATCCTGGAAAAATTATTGTCCCTCTCGCGAAGGCACAGATACAGCACATTTTTACCTGGCAAACTCATTTTGCCAGTCTTACCTGGCAAACTCATTTAGCTGACTTTGTGGGTATTCTTGATAACCATTTTCCTAAAACAAAACTGTCTCAATATTTGAAATTAACTAATTGGATTCTCCCTAAAATAACTAAATTTAAACCAATTGAAGGTGCTGAGAATGTTTTTACAGATGGATCTAGTAATGGTAAAGCTTCTTATTCTGGCTCGAAAAGTAAAGTTTTTCAGACGCCCTATACGTTAGCTCAAAAAGTGTAGCTTGTAGCTATAATTGAGGTATTGACTGCTTTTGATATGCTTCTTAATGCGATTTCTGATACTTCATATGTGGTTCATTCCACACAATTAATTGGAAATGCTCAGTTACAATTTCATACAGATGGACAACTCATGACTTTATTTACCCAATTGCAAACAGCAGTTAGGAATAGAATGCACCCTTTTTACATCACTCACATTGGGGCTCAGGGACCTCTTCCAGGGCCTTTAACTGAAGGGAATCAAATGGCTGATCGCCTCATTGCTAATGCAATACCTAATGCTAGACACTTTCACAATTTAACCCATGTTAATTCTTCTGATCTCAAACACAGATATAGCATTACCCGGAAAGAAGCTAAAGCTATTATCCAGTGATGCCCAACTAGCCAAATGGTACATTCCTCATCTTTTACAGGAGAAGTTAATCCCCAAGGATTGGAACCTAATTCCCTTTGGCAAATGGATGTCACACATGTTCCCTCACATGGGAGACTAGCTTATGTACATGTATGTGTGGACACCTTTTCTCACTTTGTCTGGGCTACATGCCAATCAGGAGTCTTCTGCCTGTGTTAAACGTCACTTTTTGCAGTGTTTTGTGGTGATGGTCATTCCAGCTTCTATTAAAACAGATAATGCCCCAGGCTGTACTAGCCAAGCTCTAGCTACATTTTTCTCTATATGGAATATTAAACACATTACTGGTATCCCATATAATTCTCAAGGACAAGCCATAGTGGAAAGAATGAATCTCTCCCTGAAATAGCAGTTGCAAAAGCAGAGAGGGGAAAACAGGGACTACAGGACACCCCATATGCAATTGAATCTAGCATTATTAACTTTAAATTTTTTGAGCCTGCCTAAAGGCCAGATGTTAGCAGCAGCTGAACAGCAGCTACAGAAACCAGCTGCAAAGAGAGAAGCAGAAAAACTGGTTTGGTGGAGAGATCTGATAATAAAAAGTTGGGAAATAGGTAAAATATTAACTTGGGGTAGAGGTTACACTTGTGTTTCTCCAGGACTGAATCAACAGCCGATTTGGATACCATCAAGACACCTGAAACTTTATCATGAGGCAGATGCCAAAGAAGAGAGTCCAGGAGGGTCCCAAGGACCCCACAGTTGCAGCCATGTCAAGACTGATGCTGAGGAGGACCCCAACTGTCACGAGGAACACCCATCTCACACAGCCACCTACCTGGGGACAGATCAAGAAGCTGTCACAGATGGCAGAAGAAAATCTGAGGAAAACAGGACAACCAGTCACAATGAGTAATTTAATGGTAGCTATGATAGCAGTGATGACCTTTGCTGTGAGTATTCTTTCAACAAGGGCTGACACAGAGAACAGTTATATTTATTGGGCATATTTATCAGTCTTGGCTGACAATAATGCCTGGGTGTAATCACTCTATGGCACAGTTACACATGCTTTCTGGCCTCAGTATTTACCATAATAAATCTGCTCCTATAATTGAGGCATACCACTCTCAAAAATCTATTTGTAAACAGAATTGGACCTAGCCAGAAATAATGAATGTACTTGTTTGGGAAGATTGCATTGCAGAACAGGCAGAGGTGCTGCGCAATGATTCCTATGGAATCATTATTGATTGATCCCCTAAGGGGATGTTTAGCTTGAATTGCATCTCTCAGTCTGTGTGCCACAGCCACACTATGTTCAGCTGGTCTGAACAAAACAGTTAGATATTTTGAGGAAATGGCAAGAAGTATAGCAAGAGTTCCTATTATCTGGAAACATGGCAGTATAGTGGCACCTCAACCTCAAATGATATGGTCTGTTGTAGGAGCTAAACATAAGGATTTCTGGAAACTATTAATGACTCTTAATAAGACCAAATTTGTGAACAAATATTTAAAGCATGCCAGGAATACCTGACCTTAATGCCAGGAACTGAAGTGCTTGAAGGAGCTGCAGACAGATTAGCAACTAGTAGTAACCCATTAGAATGGATGAAAACACTTGGAAGCTCTATGATTTCAATGATGATTGTGCTTTTGATCTGTGTTGTTTGTCTTTGTATAGTCTGTGGGTGCAGATCCTAACTCTTACGAGAGGTAACTCACCATGACAAAGCTGCCTTTGCTTTTATTGCTTTGCAATACAAAGAATGGGAACATGTTTGGAATATGCCTCAAATCTGGCCATAAACTAGTCCCAAAACTGGCCATAAACAAAACCTCTGCAGCACTGGGACATGTTCGTGATGGCCATGATGCTCACGCTGGAAGGTTGTGGGTTTACCGGAATGAAGACAAGGAACACCTGGCCCATCCAGGGCAGAAAACTGCTTAAAGTCATTCTTAAACCACAAACAATAGCATGAGTGATCTGTGCTTTAAGGACACGTTCCTGCTGCAGATAACTAGCCAGACTCATCCCTTTATTTCAGCCCGTCACTTTATTTCCTGTAAGAAATGCTTTTAGTTAATCTATAATCTATAGAAACAATATTTATCACTGGTTTGCTGTCAATAAATATGTGGGTAAATCTCTTTTCCAGGCTCTCAGCTCTGAAGACTGTGAGACCCCTGATTTCCCACTCCACACTCTATATTTCTGTGTGTATGTCTTTAATTCCTCTAGCACCACTGGGTTAGGGTCTCCACGACCAAGCTGGTCTCAGCAGTAGCACACTGTATAATATTAATACACTGTCATAACCAGAAAAATGACATTTAAACAAGCAACCTTATTAAGTCTTCCTCAGTTTAGCTGTCACTTCTTTTTGTATATATATGTGTGTGTATTTCACATCTGTTATCTTAAATAACTCTGTTACTTTACAGGTAAAATATTTAGCAGTACACACACCTCACTTTTCATTTCTAAAGAAAACACTTCTAGGGTGATGATTAAACAGCTGAGATACGTAATATAGGTCTTACTTCTGCAACTAACCTAAAATTATGGTGTTGAGGTGACAAAGGGTTTCTATTCCTGATCTATCAAGAATTTTTACCCAGGAGTTAGTAGAGCTTCAATTATGTACTTCTAGTCATTCCAACAAATAATTAGGAGAGATATTCTATTACAGAATAATTAGAAATTTTGATAAGGACAGTCTTGTATAATTTTCTATTCCCAATTTTTGAGAGTAATGGCATTTTATTTTGTCAGATTGCGTAAAAAGATAAAGTATACAATTAACTACTTTGCAAATTATAGAGTATTTCCAAGTTTGGCTAGTTCAAATTTAGCAGCTAAAATTGAGATTAAAATGCATGGAAATCCTGTTCAAATATATATAAGACAATCAGTTAAATACATGAGATGTGTTTGCTGAAAATTAATGTAGGAGATATTTTTAAATGGACTGCCTTAATCAATTCATTTTATTAATAGTTTTTAAATCTATGATGTTAATTTTGTGATGTATTATCCTCATGGTGTACTAGGGAATTACATATTTTTATATAAGGAAAGCATCTAGAAGATATACAAAATTTACATTAATTGTTCCATAAAATTGAAAATAAAAGCTTAAAACTATTTTAAAAGACCATAAGCATGATACCAAAATCTAAGAACATTCTGACATCTAACGTCAATGTTATTTATAAACATCTATGCAAAAATTATATATACAATCAACCAACCAATCCAATACTAAATACAATGCACCACTGTTTATTAATTATAGTGAAAATGAGAAAAGCAGCTTTGGCTATCCAGAAGCTGGCCTGGCACTATAATTTAGGACTTGATGTTGCCAAGAGCTATCTTGGTAATCACAGCTAGGTTTTGTTTCTCTCACGCTAAACATAACTAATTTCATAGCACACCAACATCACACAAAGCCACTCTGTGATCATGGTATATCAAGTCAAAAATAATCACTTCATTACCATGTCTGACACAGAACAACAACAACAAAAAACATAACATGAACATTTTCTCTACCACAGAATGGCTAAACATCCTGCTGTATTAAATATGGGTTATTGATGCTTTTTACCAATGACAACTTTGTCCTTATTTTATTCCTCTCACTAAATACATAAAATTTAGTAAATTATCCAATTATAAAATTGTCTCCAGATCCTGAAAGTATCTAATACAAACATCCTGCTTCCTTGAACACTCCTGAAAATCAGGAAAGGCATTCGAATTCTGTAAGTTCTATGAGCTTCTTACTAAGACATCCTGGAGTTTTTCATGGTGTGTGTTTCCATTTGCTGCAAGAATCAATAAACTCAATTTTTAAAATGTGGACGTCTTCATGGTGGCCTTTGGCTCAAAAGTATTGGCAACAGAAAAACAAAGATGGTTTAAGCGCCAAAAGTCAACCAGTGTAATTTAATGTTTAAAGATAATTAAGGAGAAACATTATATGTTAGCAAAGAAATAAAAATAATTTGATAAAATTCAACTACCATTCATGAAATATAAAAAGTCTTAGATAATTTCATTTAGTCAGTTTTCTCTATTAAACATACTTAATGAAGTAGGAAGGAAAAGTAAATTTCCTAATCTGCTGAAGTTCACATATAAAAAAAATAAATAAATAAGCTACAGTGAACATATATAATGATGAAATGCCAAAAACTTTCTCTGAGTAAAGGAAGGAATACTGATGAAAACTACTTTTCATACACATTTTATTTGATGGTCCTATCCATGTGATAAGCAAAAACCTAAGTGAAAAGATTGGAAGGAAATATTGACAGATGACATAATAGCATAGGTGTTGTAGACAAATCAATTGTGTTTTTACACATAAATGAAAACACCTTAGAACTGATATTGAATATATATCACTGTAAATGTTATTAAAATACCCAAACAAGCTAATAAAATATGTAATTTTTTCTCCTATATTTCTAAATACTGTAAAATATTATTGTAAGACATTAAAGAAGATAAAATAAATTATATACAGTTGACTCTTGAATGACATGGGTTTGACCTGAATTGGTCCACTTATACATAGTTTTTCAAAAAATACATTAGAAAAAGTTTTGGATATTTGCAACGATTTCAAAAAACTCACAAATAAAACATATAGCTTAGAAATATCAAGAGAAATATCAAAAGAATTAAGGAAAAATTATATCATGAATAAAAAAAGTATGCAGATACTATCCTGTCATGTGCCATCATAAAGTATATGTAAACCTATTATACAAAGTTACACTTTATCAAAACTTTCCCACACAAACACTTACAGACCATACAGGGCACCATTCACAATAAAAATAAATGTAAACAAATGTAAAGATTCAGTATTAAATCATAACTGCATAAAACCAACATAGTACAAAGTGTACTACCATAATTTCATAGCTACCACCTTTTGCTATTTACAGTGAGCTCGTGTTGCAAGTATCTGCTTAAAATGCCATATGACAGTAATTATTTTTCTGTGAGCAATTCTTTTCTCTAGTAAATTGCGTAAAGCAGCAAAAAGTGATCTGTTGTGGTTCTTGCATATTTTTTATCGTGTTTAGTGCAATACTGTAAAATATGAATAACACCATGGGACCCATATTAAGTGTCATTAGTGATGCATTACTACACTGTGTTCCCGGATTAGATTGGTTTAATGTTTATTCTCCCCAAATTCAGATTGATTTGTAGATTATACATGACAGATATTTTCTTTCCCCCTGAATCTGTCAATCCATTTCAAAGCTCTATATAGAAATGCGAAGGATAAAGAATAGCAAAGACACTACTGAAGAATATGTAGTAAAGAAGAACAAGATGCTAGGAGCTTTATTATAAATTATAGTTATTTAGGCTTTGCTATTGCACCAAAGATAAGCAAACAGATAAATGACAGAATGGAGAGGGTAGAAGCTGACCAATTCACGTCTGAGTATTTGATTTATTAAGAATTTGGCATTGCAAAGAAGAGGAGAAAAGACTTGTCTTTTCAATACCAATGCTAGGACCAATTGATGCCCACCTAGGAAAATTATATTAACCCCATCCTTCATAGCACATACAAAAACAGTTCCAGATCTACTGATCTAGTTGTGAGAGGAAAAACAGCAAATCTTTTAATTCGTGTAGAGAATATCACTAACTTGAGTTCCATAAAGAAATATTAATGAATTGAACTATCAAAATTAATAACTCTTTGAAGAGTTATTTTCAAAAAGTAATTAACTTCAATAATTCATTTTATTAATATATCTTTATTCTAACTTTAGAAAACAGTGAAAAGTAAGTGGTCAAGTGGAAGCTTGTAATGCATTAAGCTAGATTAAGAACTGCAATCAATAAAATAAAATAGAAAGTCCAAAAGAAAAATAAACAAAAACAGTAAAGAGGTACTTTATAAAAAAAATTCATATAGTCAAAAAGACATGCAAAGTTGTTTAATACATTTTAATTTCAGAAAATAAAAAATAAAACTGCAAAAACAATGCCACTACACATTATACAAAACTTTCATCTAGAATTTTAAAATGAAAGAGGCCTAGGGTACCAAGTAGTGATGAAAATGTAAAGCAATTGAAATCCTCATACATTAGAGGCATTTGGGAATATGAATTGGTATAACTCTACTTTAGGAAACCATTTACCATTAACTTTAAAATTGAGTGTATGCATAATCTATGATACAGGAATTCCACCTCTAGCTATATTTCCAAGAGAAATATAGGCACAAGTAACAATGAAATAGTACAAGTGGCTGGACGCGGTGGCTCAAGCCTGTAATCCCAGCACTTTGGGAGACCAAGGAGGGCAGGTCACGAGGTCAGGAGATCAAAACCACCCTGGCTAGCACGGTGAAATCCTGTCTCTACTAAAAGAAGGTACAAAAAATTAGCCGGGCGTGGTGGTGGGCACATGTAGTCCCAGCTACTCAGGAGGCTGAGGCAGGAGGATGCCGTGAACCAAGGAGGCAGAGCTTGCAGTGAGCCGAGATTGTGTCACTGCACTCGAACCTGGGCGATACGGTGAGACTTTGTCTCACAAAAAAAAAAAAAAAAAAAAAAAAAAAAAAAATTGTACAAGTAAGTTTATTACAGAATTTTTCCATAATCATACCAAACTGACAAAAACTCAAATGCCCATCAAGAGTAGAATGAATAAATAAGTTGCCATATATAAAGACAATGGAAAACTCAACAATGAAAATTGAACCAACTACAGCTGCATAGGAGAACATGGATGATACTCCCAAATATTATATTAATTGAAAGAATGTAGACACAAAAATAGATATTATATCTTTCTATTAAAATAAACTTCAATAAAACAGTCATAATTTAATGATAGTTTTATGAGGTGAATATAGAGAGTACTTGTGTGTCTAAAACCTTTACAGGACCAAGTTTGACTTTGTTAAATAATCTGTTATGATTTAATGCAATTTAAATGCAATTAACAAAGTTGTTATGAAAATAAACTTTTCTCTCAGTATTATCTCATCTAGAGAGAATACAGTGAGAATTATTTCACTTGTTTTAGTGAGTGAAAGTGGAAAGGAATTTCATATATACTAGTTGTGCTTTGCCAAACTTGTAATATGTTATTGGAGTTTTTACCGCTGTCAATCTATACGCATTAGTACGTCGTCATTGCTATTTGCTTCATTTAATCAAAGGCAGTGATTACAATTTAGTTCCTTCACCTGGTGGGAAATCAATCTAAGCCATGAGTATAGAATTTAACTTGATTTTTTTAAATGCAGAACAATCACATTAATATGTGCAGAGGTGTGACATTTATTTTGCAATCTCCTGGAAAAAGTAGGTCACTTTTCGAATTATCAGTTACAAATATAGTACTCAGAGAAACAAAGCTAAATGTAGACTTGAAGTGTTTTTATTTCTTCAAGTTAAAAATTGTATATGCTTTTAAGTCAGAAAGACCAAACTATATTTGTCTTGGCTCATTAAAACTGAAACAGGCCCTTTATAGCTTCTTTAGTGCAATAAAATATACATTTGTAAAGATATAATTAGTATTTCACAAAATCAACATGTATTTATGTTAATACCAGCTACTAGCATTAAGTGAAGAGGAAGGCAGTCAATTTCTTCCCTTCAGCAGTAATATTCCAAATAGCTTTCAATAGTTAAGAATATCTACTAGTTTATTATTTGCATTCAATTTTGTGTAGTTATATAAAGGCACAATGTGTCAAACATTAGAACAATATAGTTAAACTATAAACACGGTACACTCTAGTATTAAAAAAAAAAATAAGCAATGAAAGCACATTTAATATTCCTAAACAGAGAAACTTTAACAAGAGTCTTTGCATAATTAAACAGTATATGCAATTGCTAATAATATTAAGGTGCAAAAATAAACATTTTAGGTAAAGACAATATAAAATACAAATAATATTAAACTTAATTCATCATAAGTTCTTCTCCCTCTCACCCTGCCTGTATGAACATTTTGCCTTAAAGGCTTTATTAAACTATTTTGTTTCAGTTGTTTGAGATTGTCCATTCAACATCCATTTCTATCAAATTATTTTTACAAAACCACTTTCCATCACATAAATTACAGCACATTGTTAACTGAGATAAAAAAACTTTAAAATGTTTTCTCTTTGGAAAAAAAAATGACTTTCAAGCATATATCTTGGGCATATGCAAATATAAGGTGTTTCCTTATCTCTTGGACGAAAAAGAATGATTAACATATCGTTCATAGTTCTGAAGCTATTTCATGCTGCATTTTGCATGCTGCAAAATAGTTGAGAATATATTTTAGCCATATTATATGAAAATTGTGACCTAGTTGCTCAGTGCTGTAAGATTTATGATTGATGCACCCCCAGGATGAAAAGAGACACATTTTAAATTATTTTAGATTGTTTTTATTTTTATTTTATTTTTTTCGTCTACTTTTGGGCAGTACATTAGTAGGCAGTGTTAGCATGTCATTATCGCATATCAATTTTTACTTTTTAGAAGAGTTGTTGAAGCTTTTAGTATTAGTTTGCTGCAAAAGTAATAGCCATTGAAAGTAATGGCAAAAACTTCTATTACTTTTGCACCAACCAACAGAAACGTATTGAAAGACACCCTGAATAAACAAGAGTAAGACAAGGCTGAAAGAGAAGGCATTTTATTCTTTCTCCTTTTTTTTTTTTTTTTTTTTTTTTTTTTTTGGTATAGAGAGAGAGGGTCTTCCTCTATTGCCCAGGGCTGGTCTTGAATTCCTGGGCTCAAGTGATCCTCTTGTCTTTTCCTCCCAAATTTCTTCGATTTCAGGTGTGAGTCACATGCCCCGCCTATTCTTTCTTCATTGAAATAAAAACTATCTTTGTATTTGACCAGTATTTTCAAAATGGGTAGAATATATTTTCTCTGAATGAAGAAGAGATGGCATCCTGGCTTTAGAACAACTCCAAATTTCCCTACATTAGAAAAAGACTCAAGTTTCCACTAATTCTCTTTTCATAGGAGTGCACGGTATTTAAATTATCAAGTTACATAAAGTTGCTATGGATTTTATATGAAGAAAAATTTGGTAAGATGGGGATATGGGGCCGGGCGCGGTGGCTCAAGCCTGTAATCCCAGCACTTTGGGAGGCCGAGACGGGTGGATCACTAGGTCAGGAGATCGAGACCATCCTGGCTAACACGGTGAAACCCCGTCTCAACTAAAAAAAATACAAAAAACTAGCCGGGCGAGGTGGCGGGCGCCTGTAGGCCCAGCTACTCCGGAGGCTGAGGCAGGAGAATGGCGTGAACTCGGGAGGCGGAGCTTGCAGTGAGCTGAGATCCGGCCACTGCACTCCAGCCTGGGCGACAGAGTGAGACTCCGTCTCAAAAAAAAAAAAAAAAAAAAAAAGAGGTGGGGATATGATTCGTTTCTGAGAAAAAATAGAAGTGATGTTTTGGAATGACATTTGGAAAATATCAGGTCTAACTTGTTGATAATTTTAATTATACCTCTCTCCTTTATTCTCTACCTGACTATGTGTGTCTGGCTATGTCTCCATTTAACTCCTGTAATTTCTGTGTATTAAAATCTGTCACTATGTAATTTTATATAAAATAATTTATAGGCCGTGCACGGTGGCTCACGCCTGTAATCCCAGCACTTTGGGAGGCCGAGACAGGCGGATCACGAGGTCAGGAGATCGAAACCATCCTGGCTAACACGGTGAAACCCCGTCTCTACTAAAAATATAAAAAATTAGCCGAGCATGGTGGCAGACGCCTGTAGCACCAGCTACACTGGAGGCTGAGGCAGTAGAATGGCATAAACCCAGGAGGGGCCGGAGCTTGCAGTGAGCCGAGATCGTGCCACTGCACTCCAGCCTGGGCAACAAAGTGAGACTCCATCTCAAAATAAACAAACAAACAAATAAACAAAATTTATAAAGACATTTGTAGAATTTTGAATTGAGGTGTGTACATTAATAAATGTCTTTATTTCTAATTTATGATAGTAAAATGTGTTGTCTCTTTCTGGCACTAAATGTCACTTGATATCAGCATAAGGCCTTCTTGAGTTTATTCCCAGGAGACTTGATACCATGTGTGGTTTCCTTTTCAGATGTGAAGAGCTGGGACTCTGGTTTTTACTTTTCTTTCAATCACACTCCAGTGATCCAATGGCATTTCCTTCTGCAGAGTCACATTTTTTCATCCAGCCTTGTCAAATACTTTTCAGAAGAAATGTTTTGTTCCCTGAGAGTAATTGAAAATTTCAAGGCACATGTTTTCAGATATTGAAGGAGTCATCTCCTGCATCTACAACAGGCAGAAGTTATAATTCATAACATCGGGGTGTTTGAAGGCTGATTTCTTACAGCTGACCTTTTTTAGTTACTTAGTTTTCTTTCAGGCATATCTGAAGTATAATAAACACATTTATTTCAGAGTCTTGGCTTTTATAAAAAGCCTTAAAATAATGCTTGGAAAAATATAACTCAGTATAATAGACTATCTTTATCTCTTGTATTATTCACAGTGGAAATATTCTGTTAAAAATGTATGTAAAAAATCAAGACAATTAATTTTTCTGTTAATAACTATGTTTAGTATCTAAAGCACAAATTTCAGAAATTTCATGAAAAATCAAAGGTTTACAAACTTCTATTCAATAAAAATCAAGGTCTTTTAATGTATATTTCTTGCTATAAGTTGGCAAGCTCCCTCGCTCATTCAGAAACCTAAATATTTAAACACACGTAGAAGTCCTTTTCTTGTTTGCTCATTTGTAATATAAATTTTCTTATTTATTTTAAATATCAAATATTTTTATTTTTATATGATACATATCTGGGACATCATGAAAAATAAATGAGACAGAGCTTAATTTTGTAAGCCTCTGAAACTGGCCACTCTGCTATATTTTAAAAGCTAATAATATCCTTCTTGTCATCTCAACCACAAATATATATGTATGTGTGTTTACACACACACACACACACTTACCACATCATCTAGTGGATATTCTGCATTATCATATTCTAATATTTTGGAAACCAATGTGAGCATTTCAATTTTCTGCATGTTCAGGGCTTTTGAACAAAAGCTTTTGATAAGCAGGCTAAAGTATGACTAAAGAGTAACCTTAAGTTAGAAAGCTCAGGAGAATGTGTTTATAGTGAACAGAACATTTTCTTTCTCTTTCTCCTAAGGGAGAGTAGGAGTAGCTGTACTACTCCCCTACATAACCCAGTATTGAAGCTTCTGGGTTCTGCTACTGTTGTGAAAACCCTTCTCTTGCACATTTAGATGACATGTGCCTTTGTCAATTCACCACAGGGAGCAAAATGTTCATGAGTAACAGACACTAATTGCCAAATGTAAATAATTGGTCTGATCTTTGATCTCTCAGCCTTCTATTTCGTTACATTATAAAATAAATTATTGGGAAGAGACCCCCAATTCTGCCCATAAACTGGCCCCAAAACTGGCCATAAACAAAATCTCTGCAGCACTGTGACATGCTCGTGATGGCCTTGACTCCGAAGCTGGATGGTTGTGGGTTTACCAGACTGAGGGCAAGGAACACCTGGTCCACCCAGGGTGGAAAACTGCTTAAGGTATTCTTAAACCACAAACAATAGCATAGTGATCTGTGCCTTAAGGACATGCTCCTGCTGCAGATAACTAGCCAGACCCATCCCTTTATTCCAGCCCATTCTTTTGTTTCCCATAAGGAATATTTTTAGCTAATCTATGATCTATGGAAACAATGCTTATCACTGGCTTGCTGTCAATAAATATGTGGGTAAATCTCTGTTTGAGGCTCTCAGCTCTGAAGGCTGTGAGACCCCTGATTTCCCACTCCACACTCTATATTTCTGTGTGTGTGTGTGTGTGTCTTTAATTCCTCTAGCGCCGCTGGGTTAGTGTCTCCACAACTGAGCTGGTCTCGGCAAGCGGCGCCCATAAGTGGGGACTCAAACCTGAGTGAAAGGGTTGCTGGAGCAATGGTTGGAGAATGTGGAACTAAACTGGAGGACACCTGAGTACACTTAAGCAATCTCAGGGAACTCAGAAGCATCAGGGTAACAATGAGACAAGTGTGGGCTCTGGTTTGTTCCACTTTGGAACTTTTTCATGCTGATGAGGAGGAGGGAGGAGAGTATAACGAAGTAACAGAGCAGGTTTGCTTGCCAGCTAAAGCTAGAGTGGCAAAGGAGGAAGAGGTTCATCCCTACCCGTCTGCACACCTTCCTCATTTTGAAGAAAAAGAGTGGTCTGACCCTCTAGATCTTTTCTGGAGGACACTGGATGAAAAGTAGTTGCCCCAGTGACTGTTCAAGCAGCGCCTCGAGTGACTGCTCTCAGTTCTATTCAGGCAGGACTGAGAGTGGGTAAAGGAAATACTCCATTTCCTGGAGCTTAACTGTGGGAAGCATGGTCATATTAAAAAAGAATGTAGAAAAAATCAGCCAGTCAGAACACCAGATAGGGGAAAAAAGAAAATTGCTGAGCCAGAAATATGTCCAAAATGCAAAAAAAGAAAGCACTGGGCCAATTGGTGTCATTCTAAATTTGATAAAGAAGGGAACCCGATTTTGGTAAACACCATGAGGGGCTCCAAACTGGGGCATTTCTGGCTCAGCCCATTCCCTTGCTCCTGTACAATGTCTGTCCCTCGCCATAGTCAGTAGTGCTGCAGTAGATTTATGCTGCGCAAAAGCTGTGAGCCTTCTGCCTGGGGAAACCCCGCAAAAAGTTCCAACAGGGGTCTGTAGACCCTTGCCAGTGGGGATGATAGGATTTCTTCTAGGAAGGTCTAGTTTACATTTAAAAGGAGTACAAATACATATAGGAGTCACTGATTCAGATTACAATGGGGAAATTCAAATTGTTATATCTACTTCTGTTCCCTGGAAAGCAGAGCCAGGAGAGCATATAGCACAACTCCTGATTATGCCATAGGTGGAAATGCGGAAAAGTGAAATTAAACGAACAGGAGGATTTGGAAGCACAAATAAACAAGGCAAAGCAGCTTCTTGGGTGAATCAAATTACTGATAAACGCCCTACCTGTGAAATAACTATTCAGGGAAAGAAATTTAAAGGTTTGGTAGATCCAGGAGTGGACATTTCAATCATTTCCCTACAGCACTGGCCATCCATATGGCCAATTCAACCCACTCAATTTAACATAGTTGGGACTGATAAAGCCCCTGAAGTTTATCAAAGTAGTAATATTTTGCATTGCGAAGGGCCCAATGTACAATCTGGGACTATTCCACCAATTATAACTTCGGTACCTATAAATTTATGGGGGAGAGATTTATTACAACAATGGGGAGTACAAGTTCTAATTCCAGAGCAATTATACAATCCTCAAAGTCAACATATGATGTGTGAAATGGGGTATGTCCCTGGTATGGGACTAGGAAAAAATTTGCAAGGTTTGAAGGAACAGCTTCAAGCAGAAAGACAAAGTCCCTGCCAAGGTTTGGAATATCATTTTTGGTGGTGGCCCTTGTGAAGCATCCAGAATCTATACCTTTAAAATCGTTAACAGACAAGCCAATTTGGATAGAACAATGGCTGTGAAGTAAAGAGAACCTGGAGGCTTTAGAGGAAATAGTTACTGAAGAATTTGAAAATGGACACATACCTCCAACAATAAATAAATATAGGCATTCAAAACTTCAAATTTGGGGCAAAGGATCTAACTAGATTATTCTCAAAAGATGATATACAAACAAATAATAGGTATATTTAAAAAATTATCAAAGTCACTAATCATCATAAAATATAAATTAAAATCACAACGAACTATCACCACACATCTGTTAAAATAGCTATTATCAGAAAGGCAAAGATAAGTGTTGGCAAGAATGTGGAGAAAGGCCTTCCTTCTGGAGGCCTGGCATGGTGGCTCAAGCCTGTAATCCCAGCACTTTAGGAGGACGAGACGGGCGGATCACGAGGTCAGGAGATCAAGACTATCCTAGCTAACAAGGTGAAACCCCATCTCTACTAAAAAATACAAAAACCTAGCCGGGCGAGGTGGCGGGCGCCTGTAGTCCCAGCTACTCGGGAGGCTGAGGCAGGAGAATGGCATGAACCCGGGAGGCAGAGCTTGCAGTGAGCTGAGATCCGGCCACTGAACCCCGGCCTGGGTGACAAAGCGAGACTCCATCTCAAAAAAAAAAAAAAAAAAAAAAAAAGATTATGGAGAAAGGAAACACTTGCACGCTGTTGATAGGAATGTAAATGAGTACAGCCCTTATGGAAAACAATTATAAGGGTTCCTCAAAAAAGTAAAACTTGGACTACAATTTGATACAGTCATCACACTACTGGGTATATAGGAAATGAAATCAGTATGTCAATGAGATGTCTGCATTCCCATCTTTACTGCAGCATTATTCACAATATCGAAGATATAAAAGCAAACTACTTGTCTATCAACAGATGAATAGATAAAGAAAATGTGGTTTATATACACAACGGGATACTATACAGCCTTTGAAAAGAAGGAATGTTGACATTTGTGACAATATGGGTGAACCTGGAGGGCATTATAAGATAAATGATCCAGGCACAGAAAGGCAGATACTACATAGCTTCACACATATATATATATGTGGAATCTAAAATGATAAATATGTGAAGCAATGCAAATGTTAGTTTCATTTAGCCATTCCACAATTCACCCATATTTAAAAATAGTATGTTATAAATGATAAATATGAAAAATTTGTCAATTAAAAATGAGTGTGAAAAAATAAATATTGTAAATTCTAAGAAAATAACCACATGTAAAATTCAGAATTTTCTATATCTCAGTAAGTTTTGTAAATTTTGGTCATTCTAACAAATATATGGTAACATTTTATTGTCACTTTTATATACTTTTTCCTCATGACATATCATGTAGATTATCTTTTCATATGTTTATTTGACATTTGTATACCTTCTTTGGTGAGATGTCTGTAAAGTCTTGTTCCATATTTAAATTGGATCATTTTATCATTGAGTTTTAAGACTTTTTGTAAATATTGAATAGTAGTTGTTTATTAGGTATCTTTTGAAAACATATTCTACCATTTTATGACTCCTCTCCTTGTTCCCTTGATATTGATTTTTGCAGAGCAGTCTTCCACCTTATCAATTACCAATTTAATGGATTGTGCTTTGGTATTGTATCTAAAATGGCATCACCATACCCACATCATCTAGGTTTTCCCTTCTGTTATCATCTAAGAAATTTTATGGTTTTGTATTTTATGTATAGTCTATGATTCATTTTGAGTTGGTTTTTAAGAAGGGTTAAAATAAATAAATAAATAAATAACTTTTATTTTAGGTACTGGGGCTACATGTGCAGATTTGTTACATGGGAATATTACGTGATGCTTGGGTTTAAAATACGGATCCCATCACCCAGGTAGTCAACATGTATCCAATAAGTAGGGTTTTTTTTGTTGTTTTTTCTTTTTTTCTTTTTTTTTTTTTTTTTTTTGAGACGGAGTCTCGCTCTGTCGCCCAGACTGGAGTGCAGTGGCGAGATCTCGGTTCACTACAAGCTCCACCTCCCGGGTTCACGCCATTCTCCTGCCTCAGACTCTGAGTAGCCGGGACTACAGGCACGCACCACCACGTCCGGCTAATTTTTTGTATTTTTAGTAGAGACAGGGTTTCACCGTGTTAGCCAGGATGGTCTCCATCTCCTGACCTCGTGATCCGTCGGCCTCCGCCTCCCAAAGTGCTGGGATTACAGGCGTGAGCCACCACACCCAGCATCAATAAGTAGTTTTTAAACTCACCTCCTCCCTCCATCCTCTATAGTAGTCCACAGTGTCTACTGTTCGCATATTTATGTTCACATGTGCTCAATGCTTAGCACCCACTTATCAGTAAGGAAAGGCAGTATTTGCTTTTCTGCTCCTGTGTTAATTTGTTTAGGATTATATAGCCTCCAGTTCCATCCATATTGCTGCAAAGGATATGATTTCATTATTTTTCATGTCATGTAGTATTACACAGTGTATACATACCACATATTTAAAATTCAATTGGCCAAGCACCTGGGTTGATTCCGTATTTTTGTTTTAGTGAATAATGCAGCAATGGACATACAAGCGCATGTGTCTTTTGGGTGGAATTTTTTGTTTGTTTGATTGTTTATTTTCAGAATATACCCAGTGATGGGATTACCAGGTCTAATAGTAGCTCTGGTTTAAATTCCTTAAGAAAACTGCAGACTGTCCAGGCTGCTTTCTACAGTGGTTGGACTAATTTACATTCCTACGAACAATGTATAAGTGCTCCTTTTCTCCACAGTCTCACCAACAACATCTGTTGTTGTTTGGAGATGGGGTCTCGCCTTTTTTTTTTTTTTTTTTTTTTTTTTTTGTCCAGGGTGGAATGCAGTGGCATAAATTTGGCTCACTGCAACGAGTGCCTCCTGAATTGAAGCAATTCTCCTGCCTTAGCCTCCCAAGTAGCTGGGATTACAGGCACCCACCACCATACCTGGTTAATTTTTATATTTTTAGTAAAGTCAGGGTTTCACCATGTTGTATAAGCTAGTCTTGAACTCCTGACCTCAAGTGATCCACCCGCTTCAGCCTCCCAAAGTGCTGGGATTACAGGCATGAGCCACCATGCCTGGTCTGTTTTTATAATCGCCATTCTGGCTAATGTGAGATGGTATCCTATCGTGATTTTGATTTGGTTTTCTCTGATTATTAGTGATGCCAAGTATTTTTGAGAACTGCTTGAACTTGAATCTGTCTGTTCTGTCCTTTGCCCATTTTTAAACAAGGTTTATTTATTTATTTATTTATTTGTTTGTTTGTTTGTTTGTTGATTTAAGTTTCTTAGATTCAGGATGTTAGGTCTTTGTGAGATGCATATTTTGTAAATATTTTCTTCCATTCTGCAAGTTGTATGTTTGCTTTGTTGTTAATTTCTTTTGTTGTGCAAAAAGCTCTGTAGTTTACTTAGATACCACTTGTCTATTTTTAGTTTTGTTGCAATTGCCTTTGGGAACTCAGCCAAAAGGAATGACCAAGTTGCCAAGAGAGAATCCTGGGATGAAAGTCTGGGTCAACATGCACAAATCAATATTTGTGTTTGACCACATGAACAGAATCAAAAGCAAAAACTATATAATCATCTTCATAGGCATAGAGAAAGCTTCCAATATGATCAAACATCCCTTCATGCTAAAAACCCTCAACAGGCTAGGCATTGAAGAACCATACCTCAAAATAATAAGAGCCATCTATGACAAACCCATAGCCAACATCATACTGAATGGGCAAAAGCTCAAAACATTATTTTGATAACTGGAACAAGACAAGCTTGCTCATTCTCATCACTCCTACTTAACATAGTACTATAAGTCCTAGTCAGAATAATCAGGCAAGAGAGTATGAAGAGTATTGAAAAATCAGGCAAGAAAGTATCACAATTACATATGATGTTCAATGTAGATTTTTTGTAAGTTTTTTAGATCAAATTTATAAAGTTCTCCTTTCTTACTAATTTACACAGAGTTTATATTGTGAATGGGTATTGAGTTGTCATTTGCTTTTTATCTATTGATATGATCATGTGATTTTTTCTTTTCTAATCTTTTGATGTGATTGATTATAATAATTGATTTTCAAATGTTGAACCAGCCTTGCATACATGAGCTACTTCTCACTTGATCATGGTATATAATTTTTATATACATTTGTATATTTTATTTGCTAATACTTTGTTGAAGATTTGTTTTATCTGTTCATGAGAGACCCTGGTCTCTAGTTTATGCTTCTTCTATTATCTTTATTTGGTTTTGGTGTTAAAATAATACAGCCCTCATAAAATGAGTTAGAAAATACTACCTCTGTTTGTAGCTTCTGAAAGAGATAGTAGAAATTTGGTATAATTTCTTCATTAAATGTTTGATAGAATTCACCAGTAATCCTAATTGGGCCCAGTTTCTTCTCTTTTGTCAAGTTATTAAATATTGATTCAATTAGTTTAATACATATAGACCTATTCAGATTCTTCATTTCTTCCTGTGAACATTTGGTGGATTGTAGGTTTCAAAGAGTTGGACGATTTTGTCCAGGTTATAACATTTGTGGGAATAAAGTTGTTTATACTATTCCTTCATTATGCTTTTAATGTCCATGGGATCTGTAGAGATTTTCCCTATTTAACTTGTGATACTGGTCATTTTTGTCCTCTCTCTTCTTCCTAGTTTGCTTGGCTGCAAGCTTTTCTATTTTGTTGGTCTTTTCAAAGAAACAGTTTTTGAGGGTTTTTTAATTTTTTCTATTCGTTTTCTGTTTTGAATTTTATTGATTTTTTCTCTATTTCTTTCTTTAATTCTGCTTCCTTTGCATTTAACTTGCTTTTCTCTTTCTAGTTTTCTAAGGTAGAAAGTTAGATTCTTGATTTCAGGTCATTTTTCATTTCTGATATGTGTACTCAATGCTATGCCTCTTCTGCTAAGCCCTGCCACAAATTTAGATAACTTATGTTTTTGTTTTCATTTACTTCAAAACATTTGATAATTTCTCTTGAGATTTCTTCTTTGACCAATGTCTTAATCTCTTCATTTGTTGGAATCTTTCAGCTATCATTTTGTTAGTAATTTAAGTTTTAATTCTATTATATTCTGAGGGCAGACATTGTATAATTTTTAGTCTTTAAATTTAATAAGTTGTATTTTATGGTTCAGAATGTGGTCTATATTGGTGAATGGTCCATGTGACCTTAAAAAGTGCATATTCTGCTGTTGTTGGATAAAATCATCAGACGTTGATTATATCCAGTTGATTTATGGTGTTGAGTTCAGTTATGTTTTTACTAATTTTTGCCTCATGGATCCGTCAATTTCTTAGAGCGGGCTATTAAATTATCAAACTATGGTAGTGGATTCATCTTTTCTTTTTCAAACTTCATCAATTTTTGCATCATATAGTTGATAATCTGATTTTAGGTGCATATACATGAAGAACTGTTTATCTTCTTGGAAAATTGGCCCTTTTATTGTTATGTAATGTTATTTATCCCTGACAATTTTTTTTTTCCTTTGAAGTCTGCTCTACCTGAAGGCAGATATTGCTTTTTCCTTTGATTAGTGTTAACCTGGTATACTTTTTCCTCTATTGAATTGATTTAGTCAACATATAATATGGTCTTGCTTTATGATACGTTTTGAAAATGTCTGACTTTCAATTGATTAATCCAGACTATTCAGTTCAAAGCAATTATTTTTTAGCTGGATTGATATCTATCATATTTGTTATTATTTTGTATTTGTTAGACTTATTCTTTTTTTGTTGTTGTTGCTGGAGTTTCTCTCCTGTTGCCTAGGCTTGAGTGCAATGGCGCTATCTCAGCTTACTGCAACCTCCGCCTCCCAGGTTTAAACAATTCTTCTGCCTCAGCCTCCTAAGTAGCTGGGATTACAGGTGCTGGCCACCATGCCCGGCTAATTTTTGTATTTTTGGTAGAGACGGGGTTTTACCATGTTGGCCAAGCTGGTGTCGAACTCCTGACCTCAAGTGATCTCCTCACCTTGGCCTCCTAAAGTGCTGGGATTACAGGCATGAGCCACCATGCCCAGCCTAGTCTTATTCTTTATTTCTATTTTTGTCTTCCACTTTTTCCCCCTTTGTAGCTTAATCAAGTATTTTGTGTGGTTTCATTTTCTGCCCATTTCTTAGGATATCAGTTATACTTCTGCTTTTTGTCTATTTTTGTGTGTTGTTGTTGAGTCTGCAAAATACATTTACAACGAATCCAAGTTTACTTTCATATAACAATATGTAGCTTTACATGTAATGTGAATACTTTATAAAAACAAAGCCATCCTAATTATTCCATCCTGTATCTTTTTTATGGCTGCATTCATTTCACTTATATATCAGTATACCTATGCATATGTGTGTATGTATAGATATAGATATAGATATATACACAATATATATATAATGTCTACACACATACATAATCAAGTGCAGTATTACTATTGTTATATTTTTAACAAATTTTTATTTGTTCGATCAATTAAGAATAAGATTAACTTTTTTATTTTACTTTTACTGATTCCTTTTTAATACTCTTCTTTATGAAATTTAAGTTGCTGACCTAAACCACTTTTCTTCTCTCTGAGGAACTTCTTGAAATATTTTATTCAGTGAAAATCTGCTGGCAACAAATTCTCTAAAATTTTGTTTTCCTGAGAAAGTCTTTATTTTTTATTAACTTGTAAGGGAAAATTTTGTAAAGAAGAGAAATTGAGGCTTTTTAAAATTTCAACACTTTAAGTATTTCATTTTACTCTCTTCTTGCTTATACAATTTCTAAGGAGAAGTCAAATTTAATTATTATTTTTGGTCCTCTATAGGTAAGATATTGTTTTCCCCTGACTTCTTCCAGGTTTTTCTTGTATATTTGATTTTCTGTATTTTGAATATATGCCTAAGTAGAGTGCTTTTGCTTTTTGGGTTTGGCATTTATCTTGCTCGATGTTGTCTGAGCTTTCTGGAACTGTGGTTTGTTTTCTAACACAGAACAGGAGGAAATTCTCAGTCCTTATGGATTCAAATAGTCTTCTGTTCCATTCACTCTCTTTTTTTGCTAGTATTCTCATTATGCATATGCTACACCTTTTGTAGTTGTCCACAGTTCTTTGATATTCTATTTTTTTTCTTTCAAATATTATCTTTGATTTGTTTGGTTTTAGAGATTTCTATTGGTATATCCGCAAACCCAGAGACTTTTTCCTTAGCTATTTACAGTTTACTAATCAGCCCTTTGAAAGTATTCTTTATTTCTGTTACTGTTTATTATTATTATCATTATTATTTCTTGCATTTCTTTTTGTTACTTCTCTTGCTGGGCTTACTGGTGAAGGGCTTTCTCTACAGTTCAGGAAATATTTTCCTAGCAGGATTTAAGAATTATTACTGACCAATGACTGTTACATCTCTCCATTTCTTTCCTCTTTCCATTTAGGTTGCAAAATTGTCTTTGAGGGTGTGTAGGGGACAGAAAAGTTGCCTTTTTAGTTCCTAAGTTTCTACATTGAGAAACCTCATCAATTCTGATGTAAGTCACAATATTCTGGACTTGAAGCATTATACAATAATTGGATGAGACTTTGGTGGAGTGTTTGAAATGAGTTTGAGTGTATTTTGAGTGCAGTGGATATGGGAATAATTACAATCAAGATGGTGGGCTGCATTAGATGACATTGCTTTTCCAATTCTTTGTTTTTCCTGAATCCATGACCTTGGTCCTTTGACCTCACAGTACCTCACACTAGAGTAAAGATGGAGTACACTTTCCATCTTTACTATTTATAATTATCAATATTATTATTGATAATAGGCATGCTATGTGACTTTTTTTAGTCAATGTAATATGAGTAGAAGTGACAGTTTGTAGTTTTTTATTTTAGGCTTTAATAGGCATCCTAGGTTTCTTCTTGATCCTCTGGTAATTCTTTCTCTCTATTGTGAGAAAAACTTCATTTTAGATAATGCTTTATTATTCTGGGCACCAGGAGGAAAACACATGATATGGAGTTGTCCTATTCAGTCCTCAGACTGAATTGCCTTTTTCCCCACTGAGCCATAAATCAAAGAGCAAAAAGTAATGATTGTGGTATACTACTGAGTTTGGGATATAACTCAGTAGTATATATATTGTGGTATATAATCTAGTGTTGCTATAGGTTTTTAATTAAATACTAGAAATCATGTACAAGAAGCTGTAAAAAATCTGGGGGAAGTTACTCCTTTCCCAGAGTACCAATCTTCTGGTAGTCTATAAAGGTGGGAGGAGATCACCTTCATCTAATTAATAATGAGCTGTGTGATTATGGTTTTTAGTCCTTATAAGGCTCCATGTGCCTTAGGTTTGCTCTCACTCATCCAGGGGAGCAAACCTAGGACCAGCAATATATCATAGGGCCCTCTCCAACTTTCTGGGAGTCTAAAGTTTTGTCTCTAAATTAACATAATGTTATACTCAGTAAGTTCTATGGGAGCCACAGAAAGGCAAAGCTGATTACCCAAAGTATTACCTCTTAGTTTTATAGGTTTCTTATTTGTTTATACTTTTTTCAAAGTTTTTTATGAAAAATTGTACCTTTGGAGTAGCTTCCAAGGTGGCCGAATAGAGACAGCTCTGGTTTACAGCTCCCGGCTAGATCAATGCAGAAGATAGGTAATTTCTGCATTTCCAACTGAGGTATATGGTCCATCTCACTGGGACTGGTTGGACAGTGTGTGCAGACCACAGAGGGAGAGCCAAAGCAGGTTGGGGCATCGCCTCACCCAGGAAGTGCAATGGGCCAGACGATTTCCCTTTCCTAGCCAAGAGTATAAGAGAATGACTGTACTTGGAGGAACATTACACTCCTACCCAAGTATTGAACATTCCCCATGGCCTTCACAACCAGAAGGCCAGGAGATGCCCTCCTGTGCCTGGCTTAGCAGATCCCATTCCCACAGAGCCTTGCTTGCTGCTAGCTCAGCAGTCTGAGATCTACCTGGGATGCTGGAACTTGGTGGGGGTAGGAGTGTCCTCCATTGCTGAGACTTGAATAGGCAGTTCTATGCTCACAGTGTAAACAAAGCGGCAGGGAAGCTTGAACGGGGCAGAGCCCACTGCAGCTCAGCATGGCCTACTGCCTCTCTAGATTCCACCTCTGGGGCAGGGCATATCTGAACAACAGGCAACAGTCAGCTTCTGCAGACTTAAACATCCCAGCCTGACAGCTCAGAAGAGAGCAGTTTTTCTCCCAGCATGGCGTTTAAGCTCTGATAATGGACAGACTGTCTCCTCAAGTGGGTCCCTGACCCCCGTGTAGCCTGATAGGGAGACCACTCCCAGTATGGGCCAACAGGCACCTCATACTGGCGGGTGCCCCTCTGAAATGAAGCTTCCAGAGGAAGGATCAGGCTGTAATATTTGCTCTTCCGCAGCCTCCATTAATGATACTCAGGCAAACAGGGTCTGGAGTGGACCTCCAGCAAACTCCAACAGAACTGCAGCTGAGGGGCCTGTCTGTTAGAAGGAAAATTAACAAACAGACAGGAATAGCATCAACATCAACATAAAGGACATCCACACCAAAACCCTATCTGTGGGTCACCAACATCAAAGACCAAAAGTGGATAAAACTACAAAGATAGGGAGAAATCAGAAGAGAAAGGCTGAAAATTCCAAAAACCAGAATGCCTTCTCTCCTCCAAAGGAACACAACTCCTAGCCAGCAAGGGAACAAAACTAGACAGAGAATGAGTTTGACAGATGACAGAAGTAGTCTTCAGAAGGTCAGTAATAACAAACTTCTCTGAGCTAAAGGAGCATATTCTAACCCATCGCAATGAAGCTAAAACCCTTGAAAACAAGTTACACAAATGGCTAACTTGAATATCTAGTGTAGAGAAGAGCTTAAATGACCTGATGGAGCTGAAAACCACAGTATGAGAACTTTTTGAAGCATGCATAAGCTTCAATAGCCAGTTCGATCAAGCAGAAGAAAGGATATCAGTCACTGAAGATCAAATTAATGAAATAAAATGAGAAGACCATATTAGAGAAAAAAAAGTGAAAAGAAATAAACAAAGCCTCCAAGAAATTTGGGACTACATGAAAATACCAAATCTACATTTAATTGATGTACCCGAAAATGATGGGGAGAATGGAACCAAGTTAGAAAATACTCTTCAGGATATTATCTAGGAGACCTTCCCCAACCTAGAAAGGCAGGCCAACATTCAAATTCAGGAAATACAGAGAACATCACAAAGATATTCCTCGAGAAGAGCAACCCCAAGACACATAATTGTCAGATTCACCAAGGTTGAAATGATGGAAAAAAATGTTAAGGGCAGCCAGAGAGAAAGGTTGGGTTACCCATAAAGGGAAGCACATCAGATTAACAGTGGATCTCTCTGCAGAAACCCTACAAGCCAGAAAAGAGTGGGGGCCAATATTCAACATTCTTAAAGAAAAGAATTTTCAACCAAGAATCTCATATCCAGCCAAACTAAACTTCTTAAGTGAAGGAGAAATAAAATCCTTTACAGAAAAGCAAATGCTGAGAGAATTTGTCACCACCAGACATGCCTTACAAGAGCTCTTCAAGGAAGTGCTAAACATGGAAAGTAACAACTGGTAACAGTCACTGCAGATACATGCCAAATTGTAAAGACAATTGACGCTACAAAGAAATTGCATCAATGAATGGGCAAAACAACCAGCTAGCATCATAATGACAGGATCAAATTCACATATAACAATATTAACTTTAAATGTAAATGGGCTAAGTGCCCCTATTAAAAGACACAGACCAGCAAATTGGATAAAGAGTCAAGATCCATTGGTGTGCTGTATTCAGGAGACTGATCTCACTTGCAAAGACACACACAGGCTCAAAATAAAGGGATGAAGGAATATTTACCAAGCAGATGGAAAGCAAGAAAAGCACAGGTTGTAAACCTGGTCCCTGATAGAACAGACTTTAAAAAAACAAAAATCAAAAGAGAAAAAACACCATTACATAATGGTAAAGGGGTCAATTCAACAAGAAGAGCTAACTATCCTAAATACATATGTCCCCAATACAGGAGCACCCAGATTCATAAAGCAAGTTCTTAGAGACATAGAAAGAGACTTAGACTCCCATGCAATAATAATGGTAGACTTTAACATCCCCTTGTCAATATTAGACAGAACAATTGGACAGAAAATTAACAAGGATATCCAGGACTTGAACTCAGCTCTGGATCAAGTGGACCTAATAGACATCTACAGAAATCTCCACTCCAAATCAACAAAGCATATATTCTTCTCAGCACCACATCACACTTATTCTAAAATTGACCACATGATTGAAAGTAAAACACTCCTCAGCAAATGTAAAAGAACAGAAATCACAACAAACTGTCTCTCAGACCACAGTGCCATCAAATTAGAACTCAGGATTAAGAAAATCACTCAAAACCACACAACTACATGAAAACTGAACAACCTGCTCCTGAATGACTACTGGGTAAATAACGAAATGAAGGCAGAAATAAAGATGTTCTTTGAAACCAATGAGAACAAAAACACAAAGTACCAGAATCTCTGGGACACATTTAAAGCAGTGTGTAGAGGAAAATTTATAGCACTAAATGTTCACAAGAGAAAGCAGGAAACATCTAAAACAGACACCTAACATCACAATTAAAATAACTAGAGAAGCAAGAGCAAACAAATTCAAAAGCTAGGAGAAGACAAGAAATAACTAAGGTCAGAGCAGAACTGTAGGAGATAGAGACACAAAAATCCTTTCAAAAAATCAATGAATCCAGGAGCTAGTTTTTTCAAAAGATGAATAAAATAGATAGGTCACTAGCCAGATTAATAAAGAAGAAAAGAGAGAAGAATCAAATAGACTCAATAAAAAATAATAAAAGGGATATCACTGCTGATCCCAGAGAAATACAAACTACCATCCAAAAATATTATAAACACCTCTAGGCAAATAAACTAAAAAATCTATAATAAATGGATAAATTCCTAGGCCCATACACCCTCTCAAGACTAAACCAGGAAGAAATTGAATCACTGAATAGACCAATAACATGTTCTGAAATTGAGGGAATAATAGTCTACCTACCAAAAAACGTACAGAACCAGACGGATTCATAGCCAAATTCTACCAGAGTTACAAAGAAGAGCTGGTACCATTCCTTCTGAAACTATTCCAATCAATAGAAGGAGAGTGAATCCTCCCTAACTCATTTTATGAGGCCAGCATCATCCTGATACCAAAGCCTGGCAGAGACACAACAAAAAAAGAGAACTTTAGACCAATATCCCTGATGAACACTGATGTGAAAATCCTCAATAAAATACTGGTAAACAGAATCCAGAAGCACATCAAAAAGCTTATCCACCACAATCAAGTTGGCTTCATCCCTGGGATGCAAGGCTGATGCAACATATGCAAATCAATAAACGTAATCCATCACATAAACAGAACCAATGACAAAAAACACATGATTATCTCAATAGATGCAGAAAAGGCCTTCAACAAAATTCAACAGCCTTTCATGCTAAAAACTCTCAATAAACTATGTATTGATGGAACATATGTCAAAGTGGTAAGAGCTATATATGGCAAATCCACAGCCAATATCATACTGAATGGGCCAAAACTGGAAGCATTCTATTTGAAAAGTGGCACAAGACAGGAATATCCTCTCTCACCACTCCTATTCAATATAGTATTGGAAGTTCTGGTCTGGGCAATCAGGCAAAAGAAAGAAATAAAGGGTATTCAATTAGGAAAACAGGAAGTCAAACTGTCTCCGTTTGCAGATTACATGATTGTATATTTAGAAAACCTCATTGTCTCAGCCCAAAATCTCCTTAAGCTGATAAGAAACTTCAGCAAACTCTCAGGATACAAAATCAATGTGCAAAAATCACAAGCATTCCTATACATCAAGAATAGCAAAACAGAGAGACAAATCATGAGTGGACTCCCATCCACAATTACTACAAAAAGAATAAAATACTTAGGAATCCAACTTACAAGGGATGTGAAGGACCTCTTCAAGGAGAACTTCAAACCACTGCTCAACAAAATCAAAGAGGACACAAACAAATGGAAGAACATTCCATTCTCATAAATAAAAAGAATCAACATCGTGAAAATGGCCATATTCCCCAAGGTAATTTATAGATTCAATGCTATCCCCATCAAGCTACCACTGACTTTTTTCAAAGAATTGGAAAAAACTACTTTAAATTTCATATGGAACCAAAAAAGATCCCCATAGCCAAGATAATCCTAAGGAAAAAGAACAAAGCTGGAGACATCGCACTACCTTACTTCAAAATATGCTACAAGGCTACAGTAACCAAAACAGCATGGTAGTGGTACCAAAACAGATATATAGACCAATGGAACAGAACAGAGGCCTCAGAAATAACACTACACATCTACAACCATCTGATCTTTGACAAACCTGAGAAAAAGAACCAATGGGGGAAGGATTCCCTATTTAATAAATGGTGCTGGGAAAACTGGCTAGCCACACGAAGAAAGCTGAAACTGGATCCGTTCCTCACACCTTATACAAAAATTAACTCAAGATGAATTATTAAAGACTTAAATGTAAGACATAAAACCATAAAAATCCCTTAAAGAGAACCTAGGCAATACTATTCAGGACCTAGGCAAGGGCAAGGACTTAATGACTAAAACACCAAAAGCAATAGCAACAAAAGCCAAAATAGACCAATGGGATCTAATTAAATTAAAGAGCTTCTGCACAGCAAAATAAACTATCATTAGAGTGAACAGGCAACCTACAGAATGGGAGAAAATTTTGCAGTTTATCTATCTGACAAAGGGTTAATATCCAGAATCTACAAAGAACTTAAACAAATTTACAAGAAAGAACTAACAACCCTATCAAAAATTAGGCAAAGGATATGAACAGACACTTCTCAAAAGAAGACATTTATGCGCAAACAGACATATGAAAAAATGTTCCTCATTACTGATCAACAGAGGAATGCACATCAAAACCGCAATATGATACCATCTCATGCCAGTTAAAATGGCGATCATTAAAAAGGAAACAGCAGATGCTGGAGAGGATGTGGAGAAATAGAAATGCTTTTACACTGTTGGTGGGAGTGTTAACCAGTTCAGCCACTGTGGAAGACAGTGACAATTCCTCAAGGATCCAAAACCAGAAATACTATTTGACCCAGCAATCCCATTACTGGGTATATACTCAAAGGATTATAAATCATGCTACTATAAAGACACATGCACATGTATGTTTACTGCGGCACTATTCACAATAGCAAAGACTTGGAACAAAGTTAAATGTCCATCAATAATAGACTGGATAAAGAAAATGTGGCACATATATACCATGGACTACTATGCAGCCATTAAAAAAGGATGAGTTCATGTCCTTTGCAGGGACATGGATGAAGCTGGAAACCATCATTCTTAGGAAAATGTCACAAGGATAGAAAACCAAATACCGTATGATTTCACTCATAAGTGGGAGCTGAAAATGGGAACACATGGACACAGGGAGGGGAACATCACACACCTGGGCCTGTTGGGGGGTGGGGGACTGGGGGAGGAATAGCATTAGGAGAAATACCTAATGTAATTGACGAGTTAATGGGTGCAACAAACCAACATGATACATTTATACCCGTGTAACAAATCTGCATGTTGTGCACATGTACCCTAGAACTTAAAGTATAATAAAAAAAGAAAAATTGCACTTTTTACTAGAAACATACAAAGTAATCATTTATTCTCATATCTAATTTAACGGTTTGTGACATATTGCTTCTATTAAAGTTGGTGCTTTAAGAAATTTGGTTACATCACATTCAAATGTTTAAGAGTATTTATAAAGTTTGTTTACCTTTCTTCAGCTCCTGTTTCCATGAGTTGGCTTGTCACTTTCATATAACCTAAGTATACAATAAAAAGTGAGTTTGAGGCCAGGGGCGGGGGCTCACGCCTGTTATCCCAGCACTTTGGGAGGCCAAGGCAGGTGGATCACGAGGTCAGGAGTTTGAGACCACCCTGGCCAACATGGTGAAACCCCATCTCTACTTAAAATTCAAAAATTAGCTGGGCGTGGTGGTGGGTGCCTGTAATTCCAGCTACTCAGGGAGGCTGAGGCAAGATAATCGTTTGAACCAGGGAGGCAGAGGTTGCAGTGAGGCAAGATTGAACCATTGCACTCCAGCCTGGGCAACAGGACTCTGTCTCAAAAAAAAAAAAAAAAAAAAAGTGAGTTTCAGTCTTACCAGATGGTAAGTGTTCCCACTAATTTTAAAATGTATCTGTACTAATGTACCTTTTTAAATCAGAATATACTACCATGCCAAAAAGTGAGTATAAAAAAGTTTACATTCGGATTTCCTTTTTGACATCAATAGTTTAGGCATGTTTGCAAGTTATTATCTTCATTTTTTAAAGAAAATGAAAATATACAAAGAGATTGTTGTATAGCAGTGGAAATTTTTTGTATTCCTTTTCTCAAATATGGGGCAAGACAAAAGGTACATCATTTAATAATTTAAATTTTTCCTTCAGAACAATATAGATTATCTTATTAAGAATACTGATGGGTATCTTTATTGGTTGTAGTTCTACATGCTGTTGCTTAAAAGGCAGGACTTTTGTGTATTGCATTCTTAAGCATTATGTGCATAATAGGATATTATTACACAAATCTCTGTACCAACACCACAAAGTATTATATTATTACAGTGTTCAATTTACATTTAATTTAATGAGAAACTGTTTTTCCCATTTAACTTCAGTTTCAAATCTAATTTGGTTTTTCTTGAATAGGATATATGCAGAATTTGTTTTTAGTGAAAATGGTAAAATAATTTTATTTTGCTATTCAGCATGTTTGATTTCTTTTTAAATTTTTATTCAAAAGACCTAAGAACACAACTTTAAAACTGTAGCTTGACATACCATTTGATATCTAACGTTATGCTTTACTCAAAATCATTATTAAAAAATGTGTTTTGAGGCTAATATATATTTAGCTAAAATTGAAAGTGGAAGTGGAACTCATATGCAATGGCTGAAATGTCAACATTTTTCTCTCTCGGTTACTTCAATTATATGCACAGAGAGGACATCCAATTAATTTTATAGTAATTGTGTTTATTCATTCATTTATTAACACAACTATTGAGTACCATCATGTGTAAGGTTAGTTGCAGCTTTGAGAACACTGGATACAAAGAAAATCTGTGTCTTTATGGAGCTTACAATATAGAACTCCTAACTGAACAAAGGTATATGAAATATTTTAATACTTGTTATCCCCTTTGACCAATAATAATCTTATTAATACTCAGTACACATTTAGATAATTCTGTTTAGCTGATGAAAGCCTAGAGAATTCAGAGAAAGATCTCTGAACTTCCAAAATCAAGCAGCTTAATATATGTGCATTTTATCCTCCCAACCTATACATAACGTTTTAGCACTCTGCATTCTTCATATAATGGTTCTTCTAACATCTTTCCTTGCTCATCTCTAATAAAAAATATAAGAATGTGATTTTGTTCTCATCAAAGTGTTATTTGTGGGAAATTACATGCATTCAAAAACTGACTCCAAATTTACACAAGGTATTAGGACTTTTGACAGTTGTTATGTGTCTGCTCAAAAGTTGTAGTTTGCCAGGAGAGATATCAGTAAGATGTCAGAATAGGAAGGATTGGACTGTTTTCCCTCTCATGGACACACTGATTCAACAAAAATGAAAGTACAAATACATTTCATGAAAAATGCAGAAACTAGTTAGGGTATGAAACAAGTTGTATCAAAGCTGGTAGACAAATTCACAATACCTCCTTTCCACAATTCGTACTCTTGAAACAGCATCATACAGTCGAGAGAAATCTCATAGACCCTAGCTTCAGTCTGTATTGGAAAAGACTTTAATTACACATTCAGTGTTCAAACTTTTCTGGAGTCTTGCCAAAGGACTGGCTTCTATGTCCCTGATCTGGTAGCACTGATGAGACCCAGCACACCCTACATGTCTGGGGATCACTGAAAATAAAGATGGGAGTTTGAAATAGATGCATGTAGTTGTCATAGCTCCTCCTTTGACTTAACACAGAGATAGAAGAAATAAAACTAAGTTCTCAGTTTCTCTCTAGGGAGGGAATTAGTTGGACCACATATCCAACATTTCAACTACCCTGTCTCTGTCCAAGGGACTGGCTTTTATCTTACCTGTCTCATATCAATAATGAGAGCCAGTATACTCTAGACTTCCGGTAGTCACTAGGGACAGATACAGTATTTCAGATTAGCGGGAAAGTTTGAGCGGTTTGGGGAATTTCTCAATGGGCTAATTGATGATGATATTCTGTATGAGGCCAGTATGTAAGGACAGGGAGAGGTGGCTGTTTGTTTTATATGTGCAGTTACCTACACAAAGAGTGAAGAAAAATGAAGAGAGACACATTTCCAAAACAAAGGAATAAAATAAATTTCAAGAAATAGAATCAAATTAAATAGACATATGATTCACCTGACAGTGAATTCAAATTAATTGTCTGTTAAATCTACTTTAGCCTAAACCTGTCTCCTTACAAATTTAAGTTCAGCTTAAATACTTTTCTGTACATTATGAACTATAACAAGTGGATGTGTAAGCCAACCATAGCTCACACCTATGCCACTCCCTGAGTTTTGGTCAATCAAATGCTGCCAACTCTTCGAATGATGTTCAAATATGGCAAATGCCAAGCTATAACCAATCCAGTTGTTGCTGTACCTCACTTGCATTTTCTGTATGTCACTTTCCTTTTGCTGTCCATAAATCTTCTTCTACCATATGACTATGCTGGAGTCTTTCTGAATCTGCTGTGATTCTGCGAGCAGCCAGATTTACAAATTGTTTATTGCTCAATTAAAGTCTTTTAAATTTAATTCAGCTGAAGTTTTTCTTTTAACAGATGGTGTCATAAGTGGGATCCAGGGTAGAGCTTTAACTACCCCCCAGGAGTGCTGAGTAAACAAGCAAGGTACCAGCAATGACACACTTGTATCCACTGATCTCTAAAGAGCAGCTGGAGATTGTGGGTAAGTTCTCTGTCAGATTTAGGAGATCCATAAATTTGTGTTTTAAACTCTCCAAGTTTCTTTGAGCATATTTCTGAAGCAAATTGGGTTTTGAAGTTGTGACAGAAGTTCGACTGTGTCCAGGATTGAATTTGATCTGGTAATTCACTGGCTTAGATCCAGTTAGAGGCCTTTTCCATCTGACTGGGTTAGAAAGAAACTGGTAGTAAGTGGTAATATTGCAGGGGTTGTAAAATGTGGTTATTAAAAATTCACAAGGATCTTTGCATTCTACCTCTTTGTTTCATTTTTTTCTACATGCTTAGGCAGGGAAAAAAAAAAATCATTGGCTAAGTTAATCAAGGGAACCTGAGAGCAAAGCATTGGCTTTAGATAAAAATGGAATTCTTAATTACTGAAGAACTTATTTCTTTCTGGCTTACACATGCATAAATGTTAGGCCTGGGAAGCAACAAATGTTACAGAAATGGCAAGACCATACTAAAGATAACTTACAGTGAAACATTCCAAATGAACAACACACTGAAGTTCATTTAAAACAATGAGGGCTCCCAAATTAGTCTCATCTAGAAATGTCTATTGATATGCAGAAGCTACTAAAAAGATTTCAATATTTTCATTTAAAGTACATACACTTTGCTCTGGCCAGAATGGATAATATTATAATTCAGGTTTTTCATGCAGCTGGTTGGGTGGCAACTTGCAAAATTGAGAGGATTTTGCCTATGGTTCTCTGATTTTCGTTTGTAATGCAGCTTGGCCCCTGGAGCTATGGTGTGGCAAGCAGTGTTGCTCAGGGAAGGGGAACCCAGAAAGCTGGCATGCTAGCAAAAGGGTAAGAATTTCCTACCAGTCAGACTTCTGGCCTCTCTCTTTCTGTGCAAACCAGTTGAATAAGTGGTAAAAATTACTATTTATATTCCCTGTAAAGTTTTGATTAATGGAAAAAAAAGGGCTTAAGAGGCTAATCTTGAACTGTAGCCAATCTTATGGTGTGACTTTTTTTTTTTTTTTTTTTTTTTTTGTATGGTTCTATAATAAAAAGGAGTACTTTAGAATAGAACACAAGTTTAGGACCACATAAGCCCTGCTGTTTAAGCTAGCCCAACAGATTGGTCAGTTACAAACTTTGCTGAAGGTATGTGAAGAAAAATAAATAAAATAAAATAAAATAAAATAAAATAAAATAAAATAAACTGTATGAGGTCTTCATCTTGTTTTATGTCCTTGGAAGCTTGACATGTTAAACATATGGCAGTACTTTCATTTGGTCTCCATCATTTTACAGTGGTGGCCCAGGTTCCATACTGGCTTAGGGAATGAGTACTTTCTGGTTGAGATCTGTGTAACCTTTATCATTTGCTGATTCTCTCCCCCTCCATGAACAACTTCTAGCTTCCCTTCTTAAATCTACCTTTCTCTGACTTACTTTTAAGATCCTAGATTTTGCAAAAACTGCTTATCATCTCTTTGAAAATGCCTTATACACTCATGATGAAATCATAATCTTAGTTCAGGTTTGTTGGTCTCACTTGTGAGGTTATTTTAGTAAAGTTTAAAAGCCAGAAATATTAGCCACTTGATGTTGCTAAAGTCAGGTAATAACAGATTTTAAAAGGGTATTTTAGAGAGTGCTATGATTAAAGTCAGCTGAATTAAAAGCAGATATTCAAGCTCTAATAGCCAGAAACTCCTTGAGAAAAACAGAAGAGGCACCAAAGACCCCATTTTGAAAAAAAAAATTATTGTTTTCCTATTGAAACTTCAGGAATAAGAGGTAGATAGATCCATTTCAAAATCTAAAACTAAATATACCTTCAGGGATGGAAAATGGCAGTTATGGGGCAGTACTCAGTTCTTTGCACAGTTGAATCAGAGAAGCATGCTCTTAGCTATCTGGAAAGTATGGCGACATCCTCACCTCCCCCACTAGGACATAAGACTAACATGGGGGATAGGAGCACAACGGGCTATTAGTTTGGGGTTACCATGCAATAAAAGGCATGGTAAAATCATTGCGCTGTCTTCTCCCGTAGCATTCACCTCTTTTTTTGGGGATCTAAGATCTGACATAAAAATGAACCTTTAGTTTTGGAGATCTGTTATTGCCTTTCAGGTGTGCCTGTTTATTAAGCCCTAGAAACTGCAGGTTTTTCTATCCCTGTTTCTCCAGGGACTCCACCCAAAAGTCAGTAATCCAATTAAGAAACTTAAAAACTGGCAAATAAAAAATTCTACACCTAATGGATCTTCTTCTGTCTGTCTAAGGAGTTATACATGTGTTGTGTGTGTGATGATTATATAAAAGAGCTCTAATTCATTTTCTTGGGCAAAAATAAACACTTAGAATATTTTGAAAGAAATATAAAAACTATTGCTTTTTAGTTCACATGACTTTAGTAATCTTTAGGAAATAAAAAGTTTTAAAGATTATTGGGAAAAATAAAAACATTTGGTCATAGTTAGGTCAGATATTAGGTTTGTTAAATGCTTTAAGGCCATGTTGGCTTTTGAAAATTTTTCAACTTGACTACTTTACAGATATGTAAGTCCTGAGGACATGTAGATTTATCTGTGCCCCTAGCTATGCTGAAAAGAGACCTTATCTAACTGCTTCTGTCTGGTACCCTGAGGTTCACACTTAGGACATAATTAAAATGAGTTACCAAAATTAAAAACTGCTAAGAGTTACCATTCTCACTTGTAATTCAGACTATTGGAAAAAAAAAAAAAAAAAAAAAAAAAAAACAGTTTTACTTCAAAGGTTTGTAAGAAAAGTAAAACGTATTTTTAGTAAAAGGTTATAAGAAGGCATGGGCCTATGTTTACACCAGTACCATGCTGTTTTGTTGACTATGGCCTTATAGTATAGTTTGAAGTCTGGTAATGTAATGCTTCAAGATTTGTTCTTTTTGCTTAGTTTTGCTTTGGCTATGCGGGCTCTTTTTTGGTTCCATATAAATTTTAGAATCGTTGTTTCTAGTTCTGTAGAAAATGATGGTGGTGTTTTGATGGAAATTGCATTGAATTTGTAGGATGCTTTTGGCAGTATGGTCATTTTCACAATATTGATTCTACCATCCATGAGCATGAGATGTGTTTCCATTTGTTTGTGTCATCTATGATTCCTTTCGGCAGTGTTTTGTAGTCTTTCTCGTAGAGGTCTTTCACCTTTTTGGTTAGGTATATTCCTAAGGTTTTTGTTGTTGTCGTTGTTTGCAGCTATTGTAAAAGGGGTGAAGGTTTTTATTTTATTCTCAGCTTGGTCACTGTGGTGTATAACAGAGCTACTGATTTTTGTACATTTTGTATCCTGAAACTTTTCTGAATTCATTTATTAGTTATAGGAGCTTTTTTGGATGAGTCTTTAGGGTATTCTATGTATACAATAATATTATCAGCAAACAGCAACCGTTTGACTTCCTTTTTATGGATTTGGATGTCCTTTATTTTTTTCTCTTGTCTGATTGCTCTGGCTAGGACTTCAGCTACTATATTGAATAGAAGTGATGAGAGTGGGCATTCCTATCTTGTTTCAATTTTCAGAGGGAATGCTTTTAACTTTTCCCTGTTTGGTACTACATTGGCTGGGAGTTTGTCATAGATGTATTTATTAGATGGAGGTAGGTCCCTTTTGTGCTAATTTTGCTGAGAGTTTTAAACATAAAGGGATGTTGCATTTTGTCAAATGCATTTTCAATGTCTATTGAGATGATCACGTGATTTTTGTTTTTAATTCTGTTTATGTGGTGTATGACATTTATTAACTTGTGTATGTTAAACCATCCCTGCATCCCTGGCACATAAACAAGTGGAAGAGAACAGAAAACCCAGAAATAAACCCAAATACTTATAGCCAAATGATCTTTGACAAAGCAAGCAAAAACATAAAGTGGGGAAAGGACACTGTATTCAACAAATAGTGCTGGGATAATTGGCAAGCCACATGTAGGAGAATGAAATAAGATCTTCATCTCTCACCTTATACAAAAATGAATTCAAGATGGATTAAGGATTTAAATATAAGATTTGACACTATAAAAATTCTAGAAGATAACATTGGATCAACATTGGCTTCTAGACATTGGCTTAGGCAAAGACTTCATGACCAAGAAATCAAAAACAAATAAAACAAAAAGATAAATAGGTGGGACTTAATTAAACTAATGAACTTCTGAAAAGTGAAAGGAATGGTCAGCAGAGTAAACAATTGCTAGAGTGGGAGAAAGTTTTCACAATCTATACATTCAACAAAGGACTAATATGCAGAATCTACAATGACCTCAAACAAATTAGCAAGAAAAAAAATAATCCCATCCAAAAGTGGGCTAAGGACATGAATAGATAATTCTCAAAAGAAGATGTATTAGTTTGTTTTTACACTGCTGATAAAGACATACTTGAGCCTGGGCAATTTACAAAAGAAAAAGATTTATCGGACTTACATTTCCATGTGGCTGAGGAGGCCTCATGATCATGAGAGAAGGTGAAAGGCAAGGAGGAGCAAGTCATAGCTTACATGGATGGCAGCAGGCAAAGGGAGAACTTGTGAAGGGAACTCCCATTTTTAAAACCATTAGATCTTGTGAGACATATTCACTATCATGAGAAGAGCCCAGGAAAGACCCACCTCCATAATCCAATCACCTCCCACTGGGTTCCTCCCACAACATGTGGGAATTGTGGGAGTTACAATTCAGAATGAGATTTGGGTGGAACACAGCCAAACCATAACATTCTGCCCTTGGCCCCTCCCAAATCTCATGTCCTCACATTTCAAAACCAATCATGCCTTCCCAACAGTCCCCCAAAGTCTTAGCTCATTTCAGCAGTAACTCTGAAGTCCACAGTCCAATGTCTTATCAGAGACAAGGCAAGTACTTTCCACCTATGAGCCTGTAAAATCAAAAGCAAGTTAGTTACTTCCTAGATACAATGAGGATACAGGCATTGGGTCAATATAGCCATTCCAAATGGAAGAAATTTGCCAAAACAAAGGGGCTACACAAACCATGCAACTCCAAAATCCAGCAGGGCATTCAAATCTTAAAGCTCCAAAATGATCTCCTTTGACTCCAAGTTTCACATAAGGGTCAGGCTGATGCAAGTGGTGGGTTCCCATTGTCTTGGACAGCTCTGTCCCTACGGCTCTGCAGGGTACAGTCCCCCTCCTGGATGCTTTCACAGGCTAGTGTGGAGAGTCTGTGGCTTTTTCAGGCACATAGTGCAAGCTGTAGGTAGATCTACCATTCTGGGATCTGGAGGATGGTGGACCCCTTCTCACAACTCCACGGGTGGTACTCCAGTAGGGACTCTGTGTGGGAGCTCCAACCCCACATTTCCCTTCTGCATTGCTCTAGCAGAGGTTCTCCATGAAGGCCCCAGCTCTGTAGCAAACTTCTGCCTGGGCATCCAGGCATTTCCATACATCTTCTGAAATCCAGGTGGAGGTTTCCAAACCCCATTTCTTAACTTCTGTGCACTTGTAATCTCAACACCATGTGGAAGCTGCCAGGCTTGGGGCTTCCACAATCTGAAGACATGCCCAAGCTGTACGTTGGTTCTTTTCAGCCACAGCTGACAGCTGGGGCACAGGGCACCAAGTCCCTAGTCTGCACACAGCTTAGGGACCCTTGACCTGACCCACAAAAATATGTTTTCTTTCTAGGCCTTCAGGCCTGTGATGGAAAGAACTGCCATGAAGATCTCTGACATGTCCTGGAGACATTTTCCACATTGTCTTGAGGATTAACATTTGGCTCTTCATTACTTATGCAAGTTTCTGCAGCCAGCTTGAATTTCCCCTCAGAAAATGGGATTTTCTTTTCTATTGTATTGTCAGGCTGAATACTTTTTAAACTCTTGTGCTCCACTTTTCTTATGAAACTGAATGCCTTTAACAGTACCCAAGTCACCTCTTGAATGCTTTGCTGCTTAGAAATTTCTTCCACCAGTTACCCTAAATTATCTCCCTCAAGTTCAAAGTTACACAAATCTCTAGGGCAGGGTCAAAATGCCACCAGTCTCTGCTAAAACATAACAAGAGTCACTTTGTTCCAGTTCCCAACAAGTTCCTCATCTCCGTCTGAGACCACCTCAGTCTGGACCTTATTGTTCATATCACTATCCACACTTTTGTCAAAGCCATTCTCTAAGAAGAGAATCAAAGTCAAAGTCTCCAGGAAGTTCCAAATTTTCCCATATTTTCCTGTCTTCTTCTGAGCTCTCCAGACTGTTCCAACCTCTGACTGTTACCTAGTTCCAAAGTCACTTCCACATTTTCAGGTATCTTTTCAGCAACACCCCACTCTCAGTACCAATTTATTATATAAGTCTGTTTTTGCTCTGCTGATAAAGACATACTCAAGACGCCATAATTTCTAAAATAAAAAGTTTATCAAGTTTATAATTTGATGTCCTGGGGAGGCCTCACAATCATGGTGGAAGGTGAAAGGCAAGGAGGAATAAGTCACATCTTACATGGATAATGGCAGGCAAAGAGAGAGTTTGTGCAGGGAACTCTCAGTTTTTTTATATTTTATCATTATTATTATTATTTTTTTTTTGAGACAGTCTTGCTCTGTTGCCCAGGCTGAAATGCAGTGATGCCATCTCGGCTCACTGGAAGCTCCGCCTCCTAGGTTCATGCCATTCTCCTGCCTCGGCCTCCCAAGTACCTGGAACTACAGGTGCCCGCCACCATGCCCAGCTAGTTTTTTGTGTTTTTATTAGAGATGGGATTTCACCATGTTAGCCAGGGGAACATGCAGTTTAAAACCATCAGATTGGCTGGGTGCAGTGGCTCACATCTCTAATCCAAGTGCTTTGGGAGGAAGAGGCGGACAGATCACAAGGTCAGGAGATCGAGACCATCCTTGCTAACACAGTGAAACCCCTTCTCTACTAAAAATACAAAAAAAAATTAGCCGGGCATGCTGTGCAGGTGTACAGTGGGCACCTGTAGTCTCAGTTATTCAGGAGGCTGAGGCAGGAGAATGGTGTGAACCCAGGAGGCAGAACTTGCAGTGAGCTGAGATTGCACTACTGCGCTCCAGCCTGGGTGACAGAGCAAGACTCCTTCTCAAAAAATAAAAATAAAAATAAAAAAAATCTATCAGATCTTGTGAGGCATATTCACTATAATGAAAACAGCACAGGAAAAACCCAGTCCCATAATTCAATTACCTCCTACTGGGTTCCTACTACAACACATGGAAATTGTGGGAGTTACAATTCAAGATGCGATTTGGGTGGGGACATAGCAAAACCATATCAGAAGATATACAAATGACCAAAACACATGTGAAAGAAATGCTCAACATCACTAATGATGAAGGAAATGCAAATCAAAAGCATGATGCAATACCACCTTACTCCTGCAAGAATGGCCATAATCAAAAAATCAAAAAATAATAGATATTGGCATGTATGCACTGAAAAGGGAGCACTTCTACACCGCTAGTGTGAATATAAGCTAGTACAATCATTATGAAAACCAGGCTGGGTGTGGTGGCTCATGCCCGTAATTCCAGCACTTTGGGAGGCCGAGGCAGGCAGATCATGAGGTCAGGAGTTCGAGACCAGACTTGCCAACAAGATGAAAACCCATCTCTACTAAAAAATACAAAACATACCTGGGCGTGGTGGTGGGCACCTGTAATTTCAGCTACTCGGGAAGCTGAGGCAGGATAATTGTTTTAACCTGGGAGGCAGAGATTGTAGTGAGCTGATATTGTGCCACGCACTCCAGCCCAGGCAACAGGGTGAGAAAGAAAGAAAGAAAAGAAAGAAAGAGAAAGAAAAGAAAGAAAGAAAGAAAGAGAGAAAGAGAGAGAGAAAGAGAGAGAAAGAAAGAACGAACTAAAAGTAGAACTACCAGTTTTAGAAATCCCGCTACTGCGTATCTACCCAGAGAAAAAGAAGTCATTCTATGAAAAAGATACTTGTACATGCATGTTTATAGCAGCACAGTTTTCATTTGCAAAAATATGGAACTAGCCTACATGTCCATCAATCCACGAGTGGATAAAGAAATTGTGGTGTATATCTAAGACAGAATACTACTCAGCCATAAAAAGGAACTAATTAATGGCATTTGCAGCAACTTGGATGGAACTGGAGACTATTATTTAAGTGAAGTAGCTTAGGAATGGAAATCTAAACATTGTATGCTCTCACTCATAAATAGGAGCTAAGCTATGAGGATACAAAGGCAGAAGAATGATACAATTGACCTTGGGGACTGGGGGGAAAAGGTGGGATGCAGGTGAGGAATAAAAGACTACAAATTGGTTTCAGTATAGATTGTTCGGGTGAGGAGTGCACCAAAATTTGATAAATCACCACTAGAGAACTTACTCATGTAATCAAATACCACTTGTTCTCCAAAAACCTATGAAAACTAAAAAAAAAAAAAAAAAAAAAAAAAAAAAAAAAAAAATTAAAAAGGAAGCCATGGGCATAAAAATTGTTTTTCAAGAATTATTTTAAACTAGATAAGATAAAGCTAAAAGTTTAAACAAGTTGTGAAATGTTTGAAAAAAAATTAATCTTGTAGAAGAAATTCTTTGTGTGAACATAATGTCTAAATTTAAAAGGGTGTCTTTCTGTTTTTCCATAAATTGAACGTTGGAAAGAAAGCACAATAAGGTTTTGTTAAAGAACTGATTTGCTCTTTAATAAAATTTGTAAAAGGTATAAAAAGGTTTATGAGAATCTCACCTTCAGGTCAAACTGATTAAGATTGAATCAATTTTTCTATGAGGTTTTATTAAAACTTGCAGTTTACATCAATAGTAGACTAATGCAAGGGTGAAATTTGGCTTTCTCTCTTGAACAAGATTTTCATGTAATATTAAAAGATAATGAAAGATTTTTGTTTGCCTTTTGAATAAAATGCAGGGAAAAATGGGGGAAAGACAAGAGACAAATTGTTTACAAAGCTAAGTCCTTCCTCTATCAACAAGTAAAGGTTTTTGCGTTTTTACAATTTTTGAGTTGGCATTTTGGCTAAATGAATGACTTATGCAAATAGAACCTGGAATTCTACTTCATAATATCAACTGTAATAAATGTTTAACATATTTGATACACTTCCCAAAATTAAATTTCAGCTTCAAAATTATATTTTCTGATCTTTACCTTTGAGATGCTACAGGGGGCCCAGGAAGCATCCAAAAGAGAGGTAAACAGCATCATCTGACACATGAGGTTACATGGAAAGCATTGTCAAAATAAAAAAGAAATAGGCTGGGGATGGTGACTCATGCCTGTAATCCCAGCACTTTGGGAGGCCAAGGCGTTCGGATCACGAGGTCAGGAGATCGAGACCATCCTGGCTAACACGGTGAAACCCTTTCTCTACGAAAAATACAAAAAAATATTAGCCGGGCGTGGTGGCGGGTGCCTGTAGTCCCAGCTACTCTGGAGGCTGAGGCAGGAGAATGGCGTGAACATGGGAGGCGGCGCTTGCAGTGAGCCGAGATCGCACCACTGCACTCCAGGCTGGGAGACAGAGCAAGATTCTGTCTCCAAAAAAAAAAAAAAAAAAAAAAAGAAAAGAAAAGAAAAAGAAATTATGTTTAACATTCTTTAGGTTATATTTTAGTGTATGTCATCTATGTTCCAAAATTGTATGGGATTTCTAAAATTCTAATATGTTGAAGTATATGTTCTCAATCATTATGATGGTTATTAAGTTACTGTAAACCAGAGAAAAAATTAAATTTTCTTGTCAATTGTGTTCTTAACTATGGCTATTTAAAGTCATTTCCACAGTTATAAAGCTAATTCACTTTCTGAAAACTTCACACAGGTGGAAAAATCCTAGAATATGGTTTAATTCAGTAGCTTCATGAAAGTATGGAAACGACCCTGAAAAGCACTCTTGAATACAGGTTTCTGATAACTTGAGAATCATATTATTAGGGCTAGGTAAGAATTCCTGGAACTTTAATAAAAAAGACTGACTGGGTTATAAAACTGCTAACTCAAGTAGAACAAAAATTAATTGAATACCAAGAAAATGCTTTGCCAGATTTCCATGCCAAATCAGCCAATACTGAAATTGTTTAGATATACAATCTGAATGAACCCCACGGCCTAAGTCAAATTACCTATGATAACCCATCAATTTACAGTGTTATTCCCCTAAATTGGAAAAACAACTGGTATTCAATAGGGCATAAGTCCAATGTTAAGCATGGACTCATGGAGAACCAGGATGGCCACCTTGTCCTTCCTGAGTCCTTAAAGATTTTGTTAAAAGTTCCACATTGCACAACTCATCTTGGAACTGATAAAATGATGTAAATTAAATATATTGTTGTGGCAACGTGTATTGCTAAAATAGTTTATGACCAATGTTCAGTTGTCACTAAACATTGCCAAAATGCGTATTTTGACAAATGACAAACCTGTAATTCTGGGAAAACAATAAAAACTTCAAGTACATTTGTCTACCTAATGGGCCATTTAAATATTTGTAGAGGGATTTCATTCAATTTTCATTTTCACTGCATTATTTTTTCAGTCATATAAAAGCTTTCCCATGCAAGAGATCTGATGTTATAACACTAAATTATTATGCCACAGTGTATATTCACCGGGTAAAGAAAACTTTTTATGATTTACTGAGGATAATCAACCCCTTCACAATCTAGAACCCAAAGATTGGATCTTCTAAGAACATCAGAGAAAGAATCTAGAACCTAAAGATTGGATCTTCTGAGAACATCAGAGAAAGATGGACCTTGCTATGCGCACTGCAAAAAACTTTGTGATCTTGAACCTTAGATTCATAATCTCACAAATGAAAAGACTCCCTCCACACTCTTGGAACTGTACACCAACTGAAACCCTTAAGGTAAAGTTAAGCAGGAAAATTTCTCCCCAGAAGAAAATGGCATTCTAGGTGTAAACAGCTTTTCTCAAGATCACAGAACAAGACTTCTCTACTATCATAAGACTCTTATCTTTCAGTATTTTTCCCTCATATATGCCTCTTTGAACAATAGAAATGAAAAAGTAGTCCGTTGTGTGCACTGAAGAGGTATACATTTTTTCATAAAGAATTTTGCAGCCAGCCTTAAACATGGAGAACTTCAAATTTTGATAGATAAAGATGAAAGCCTAATGTAGGTAAGAATATTAATGGTTCATATGTTGCCTCATAATCAGTCAGAAACACAACACTGGTTCACGCCTCTTAACCTACATCATGGATTAAAGAGTACATTGCAAAAACCCTTCACTTTTCTAGAAGGCCATCATTTGCTAGGTCCTTTTTCCATAGTTCGGAGTAAAAGAAGCAATGATTGGAAATGTATCCCTCATGATAGGCTCTATAGCAGATTTTACTGTAAAAGCTATACTTAAACAACAGACTCTAAATTCTCTTGCAAATATTTTGCTAAATAGTAGAATTGCTCTAGGTTACTTACTGGCTAAACAAAAGTATCTGTGTAGCTGCTGGCACTTATGTCCTCCAGAGAAAACATCGGATATTATAGAGATACAGTTGTAGGGGATTAACAAAAAGACCACTTCGTTAAGCAAGTCAACTCTTTATCTAGTTTGTTCTTTGATGTATTTATTAGAGACGGTTTGGTTTATGGAGACCTTGGGTAGGTAGCATACTCTAACCTCTTGGTATTATCCTTCTGATAGTCATAATAATAGTCTCCCTGGTGTGCTGATTCTCTCAAAGGTTTTAAATGTTTGAATGCAGACATCTGTAGAATGTTAAACGGTCTTTCTTCAACTGGAATGACAAGAGCTGAAAGAAATGTGTGACATGAGGACACCATAACCTCAGCATGAGGTGCTAAGACTGGAAACCCAAAATGATGGTAACTGAGAGTGGTGCTAAGGCCCTAAATTTTGGTCATGCTCTCATCTAAGTGAGAACATGACCAAAAAGGGGGAATTTTTAGAACAAAATTATGAGAGGCCATTATTTGGACTGAGCTCACACACTAAGCTCCAACAGACCAAACCACACTAAAATGAAGTTGCTCATGCTAAATGTGGCATAATCAAACTAAGACTTTAAGGAAATACATAGATCCTAGAACAGACTAGGTTTTCTTTTTCTTCTGTAATCAGGACATTTCAGCATAGACATACCCTCTAGTTAGTCTTTGTTCCCTCTGTGTAAAACCCACTGTTCTACTGTTTCCCAGTGGGTTTCAAGATAAAGTAAGTACATTTAAGATTACAGTAATGATATCGATGTTTTATGTTTTGGTAAATATCTCAACATTGAGAAAATGGGCAAACGTGGGGAATTGTTAAATCTAGTTTAGCCTAAAGCTGGCTTCTTATGTAATTAAGTTCAGCCCAAAGGTTTTACTGTACATTATAAACTGTAACAAGTAGAGGTGTAAACTAACCCTAGTCCACAACTGTGCCAGTCATTGAGTTTTGGCCAATCAAATGTAGCCAACGCTTCAAAACATGCTCAAATACGGCAAATGCTGAGCTGAAAAGAATCCAGTTGTTTCTATACCTCACTTGTGTTTCCTGTATGTCACTTTCCTTTTGTTGTCCATAAATCTTCTACCACGTGGCTATGCTGGAGTCTCTCTGAAATTGCTGTGATTCTGGGGGCTGCTCGATTTGCAAATTATGCATTGCTCAATTAAACTTATTTAAATTTAATTCAGCTGATTTTTTTTTTCTTTTAACACATCATAAAGATTCTCAATCAGGTGAGGTCAAGAGAACAATATGTTAACAAAGTTAAAATTTCAATATGGAGCTTAAATCTATCAAAAAGTACAAAATGGAAATCTTGACCTGAAAAATATAATAGCTGGACTAAAAAGATTATACAGGAGTTCAACAACAGATTAGATCAAGCAGAAAATGGATTAGTGGGCTTGAATACAAATCATTAGAAACTTTCCAGTTAAAGGAGAAAACAAGAAAAAAATTAAAAAGTGTGAGGAAAACTTAACTTATTAGACACCATGAAGTAGAACAACATATTTACTATGAACATCCGAGGAGGAGGAGATAAAAGGGGGTATTAAGATTATTCAAGAAATAATGTCTGATAACTTCCCAACACAGAAAAAAAGTTGGATATCAAAATACAGGGAACTCAATGGATCCCAAATAAGATGAACTCCCTAAAATTTATACTAAGCCATATTTTAATCAAGTTATCAGAAATCAAAGTAAAAGACAATTTTGAAAACAGCTGAGAAAAGCAACTTGGCACTTACAAAGCAAAATCCATAATACTATTAGTGGATTTCTCAGCAGAATTTACAGGTCAGAGGGAATGAGATGAGATATTCAAAGTCCTGAAATTAAAAACAAGCAAGTAGGCAAATAAACACCTTTTAACTAAGAATACTACACCAAAACAAAACAAACAAACAAATAAACAAAACTCTCCAAAAGTCAAGGAGAGGTACATACTTTCGAAGACAAACAAAAGCTGTGGGAGTTCAATTTGAAATGATGCTAAGTAGCAATACAAAAGCATATAAAATTATAATATTCACTAGTAAAGAGAAACATATAGATAAGCGCAGTGTGTTATAACACATGATGGTAGGGGTTTAAATAACTTCTAATTTTAAAACTATAACTATTTAAAGTACGTAAACAGACACAAAATTTGAAAAGTTCTAAATCGTCACAGAAAACTAATGTTTTATTTAGTCACTTCAAAAGTAATAACATAATAAAAGTATAGGTTAATGATATGTGATTGGGGTTATTATCAGCTTAAAATAGACTATTAAAAATGTTTTAGGCTAACATTAGAGTAACTACAAAAAATTCCTAGAGTTTAAAAAAGACAAAAAAAATAAATAAAACTTTATGACCATTAAAAAAAATCAAAAAATCAGGAAGTACGACAGCAAGTGAGAAAGAGAGGACCACAATAACTATAAGACAGAAAATAATTATCAAAATTGCAATAATGAGATTCCACCTATCAAAAATTGCTTTAAATGTAAATGAATAAAACTCAGCACTCGAAAGACTTAATGCAGCTCAAAGCATAGAAAATAAAATCAAATTATAGGCTTTCTAGAAGAGATTCACTTTGGCTTTAAGGACACAGATAGGGAGAAAGTTAAGGAATGGAGTTAGATACTCCATGAAAATAATAACCAAAACAGAGCAGAAAGAGAT